>NC_090725.1:281162927-281190427 GCF_036898095.1 Palaemon carinicauda
AAAATAAGCATAATAAAATCAGATCTTATGGTCTTATGCTTCTTGAAAAATTAATGAGATATCGAATACGTGAAAAGATTTGATTCATGGGTCTTTTTATAAGCATGTAAAATAAATTGAATAGTTTTTGAGAGAGAGAGAGAGAGAGAGAGAGAGAGAGAGAGAGAGAGAGAGAGAGAGAGAGAGAGAGAGAGAGAGAGATTAGGCAACCATAAAAGAACCGATATGTTAAAAATTTAAATATACCTCTTCATTTTAACAATCTAGTTTGATAATGAAATAACTGGAATACTGGAATTTCTGGAAGCCTACATTATCACAAAGCTGTATTTAATCGTTCTCTTTACATCCTTTGTCATGTGAAGCCTGATTATATATAATAAAACAAAACGTAAATGCACAGATATAAGTAAATATAATGTACGACGAGAATATTCATTAATGAAATGAATGCGAAAGAAAATATTATCAGGGGAAGGGGCGATGAAGACCTGTTAATCATTTCGAAATTCTGTGCATGAAATAATGGGGAAATATTTCCTGATCTATTAGGACTTTTAGAGAAGCCATAAGAATAAATGAGAGTACATGATTATTATTTTAATCTATAAATCATATATAGAATTATTAAACTATGTTGAGGACGATACCTTATGAAATCGTAATTAAACATATATATTTTAAGGTTAAGTATGAATTTGAAATATAAAATGGGATTACACTCGTATCATTATTCATAGAAGGAAAGGATTTGATATTCAGGCAATATGTATCATAGTAATATACTCAATAAAAAAAAAAATATTAATATAGGAAGTTTTGAAATTCCGCATTGCTTACTTAGGATTAAATCATTGTTCTATGCAACCATTAGATTCAATTTCACATGTTTGAGAGATAACAAGATTTAATGAGATTCACTCTAGCATCAAAGAAAACATGTTTGACTACATACATTTATTGACACATTTATGTTTTTGTTTATCAAGGAGTTATATCTTACGAGGCTACTGGTAAAAATAGGATATATAGACTCCATTGTGCAATACCATTAATGAAGACACTTGAATCGCTACTAAGGTCACTGAATATCTCAAAGTAACTTGAACATCTTATTCCATAAATCTGGAATAACGAATGTAGCTACCAAAAGTAGTCAAGTTACAGATACATTCAAGCAAATTTTGAATACTTTTGGGAAGGAATCGAGAAGAGAGAGAGAGAGAGAGAGAGAGAGAGAGAGAGAGAGAGAGAGAGAGAGAGAGAGAGAGAGAGAGAGAGAGAGGGAGCCTTACCTTATTGCCTCATTCTATATTTGGGTTCCCCCAGGTCCCTCAGTGTGAGGCACCTCGTTTATCCACCAGAGAGTTGCTAATGCATCTTCCGGTATATTTTGCATCTTCCAGTCTTGGATGGTCTGGGATGTATCTTAGGTATTTATCGAGCCTATTCTTAAACACATCTACGCTCACTCCTGATATGTTTCTTAGATGAGCTGGCAGCGCATTAAATAGTCGCTGCATTATCGATGCTGGTGTGTAGTGGATTAATGTCCTGTGCTCCTTCCTTAGTTTTCCTGGTATAGTTTTTGGCACTATTAATGTACCTCGGCTTGCTCTTTCTGATATTTTTAGCTCCATGATGTTTTCAGTAATTCCTTCGATTTGCTTCCATGCTTGTATTATCATGTAGCGTTCTCTTCTCCTTTCTAGACTGTATAGTTTTAAAAATTGCAGTCTTTCCCAGTAGTCAAGGTCCTTAGCTTCTTCTATTCTAGCAGTATAGGACCTTTGTACACTCTCTATTTGTGCAATATCATTTTGGTAGTGTGGGTACCATGTCACATTGCAGTACTCGAGTGTACTACGTACATAAGTTTTGTAAAGCATAATCATGTGTTCAGCTTTTCTTGTTTTAAAGTGTCTGAATATCATTCCCACGAAACCGTGTTGACCTATATTAAACAAAAGATTTTTGATCCATTATTTTCTTTTTTATTACTATTTCATACACTTTCATAATATGTGATGTTAGAATAACAGGTCTATAATTGCTTGCCTCTAGTCTTGATCCACTTTTGAAAATAGGGGTTATATAAGCTAATTTATGTTTAACATATATCTCGCTCATATCTACACTTTGTCTTAGCAATATTGCAAGCGGCTTCGCGATAGTGCGTGCAGTTTTTTTTAACAAAATCGCTGGAACTCCATCTGGTCCGGCCGCCGATCCATTTCTAATATCGCTTATAGCCTGCACAATATCTGCTTCATTGACAACTATATCCAGTAGATATTCAACCTTTTCTTCTCTCATTTTTGTTTCATTATTCTCATTCGGAATTCTTGGCGTGAAATAACTCTTATATTTTTCTGCTAATATGTTGCATATTTCCTTTTTTTCATTCGTTAGCCGTCCTTCAATTCTTAGAGGGTCTATTTATAATCTCCCTTTATTCATCTTTTTTTGCAAAGGAGTAAAGTACTTCGGTTTTTTTTTTCCAAGTCCGGTTTTTTTTTTTTTTTTTTTTTTTAATTGTCCTATCTTCTAAGTCCTTTTTTTCATTTTTTTTTTCGGTTGTATCATCTTTCGTTCTGCATCTTCTAACTTACTTTTTATTTCCATCATTTTTTATCTTACATTTTATTTCCATCATTTTCACACACATTTTTTTCTTTTGCAAGATTTTTCTTCCACTTTCTAATTTTTTTAAATAAGATCCTTCTATCTCTTGGTATGCATGTCTTTTGCTTATTGTTTTTTTTTTTTCCGGTACATATTTTTCAACAATTTTCTCCAGTATTTTGTATAGTATGTCCGTATTTACCTGTATATTATCACTTACAAATACATTTTTCCATTCTTTGTTCAGTTCTTCATTTATTTCTGACCATTTTATATTCTTACTATAAAAATTATATTTTCCATATCCTTCTCAATGTTTTGTGCTTTGATTAATTCTGCGATCACTTGCTTTGGAATGGACTATTACTTCTATGACACTGTGGTCTGAAATTCCCGTGTTATACACTATTATTTCTTTAACATAATTCACCTCATTCACAAATACTAAATCTAGGACATTGTCCTTTCTTGTTGGAATGTGGTTTGTTTGTTGCATATTATATTCTAATAGTATATCTTGAAGCTTTTCAAATTGCCTCTTATCTTCTGCGCTACTATTACTCTCTCTTTTTATAAGGATATATAAAACCACTTTCTTCTATCCACTTTTTCCAATCCACAAAAGGAAAGTTAAAATCTCCGGATAGGAGTATATTCCAGTCTTTATGGTTTTTACATATATCATCTATGTTTTCTATCATTATGTCAAACTCCTTAGTCTTTGGGGGTCTGTAAACTACAGAGAGAGAGAGAGAGAGAGAGAGAAAGAGAGAGAGAGAGAGAGAGAGAGAGAGAGAGAGAGAGAGAGAGAGAGAGGGGGGGGGGGGGTGGGAGCCAACCATAAAAGAACCAATACTGTAATGTTAAAAGTACTAATATGTCCCTCCATTTTACTACATCTAGTTTAATAAGGAAATAACTGGATTACTGGAATCTTTGGAAGCCTAAATTATGACAAAGTTGTATCTAATCGTTCTCTTTACCTCATGTGTCATGTGAAGCCTCATGATATATAATGAATGAAAATGTAAATAGAGACATATCAGAAAATATATTGTACAATGAGAATATTCGTTAATGAAAAGATTACGAAAAAAAAATATATTACCTGAAAAAGGGAAAATAAGACCTGTTAATTAGTTCGAAATTCTGTGCATGAAATAATAAGGAATATTATCCTGTTCTATTGTGACTTTTAGAGAAGCCACAAGAATAGGTGAGATGAGAGTCCATGATTATCCCTTTTTATCCATAAATCGCATGTTATTCTTAAACTGATCATTTAAAGAATTATTAAACTATTTTGACGACGATACCTTATGAAATCCTAATTAAACATATCTATATTAAAGTTGGGAACGGATTTGAAATGTATAAGGTGATTATATTACCATACATAGAAAAAAAATGGAATATGTATAATAGTATTATTTTCAATATTAAGAGAAAAATAATTAAAGGTACTTTTGAGATTCCAAGTTGCTTAATAAGGATTAAATCATTGTTCTGTGCAACCATGAGACTCAATTTCAGATGTTGCCAGAGAATTAACAAGATTTAATGAGACATAAACTCCATTATGCAGTACCATTAAAGAAAGTATATCTGTTGCTAATATGTTCAGGCAAATTCTGAATACCTTTGGAAGGAATCGTTAAAAGAGAGAGAGAGAGAGAGAGAGAGAGAGAGAGAGAGAGAGAGAGAGAGAGAGAGAGAGAGAGAGAGAGAGAGAGAGAAGGCTACCATAAAAGAACCATTAATGTTAAAAATTTAATATACCCTCCATTTTACTACATCCAGTTTAATAATGAAATAACTGGAATACTGGAATTTCTGGAAACCTAAATTATGACAAAGCTGTATTCAATCGTTCTTTTTACCTCCTTTGTCATGTGAAGCCTCATTACATATAATAAATAAAAACCTAAAGGCGCGGATATCAGTAAATATATTGTTCGACAAGACTATCCTTTAATGAAAATATTAAAAAAAATAAATATTACCATGGAAGGGGAGGAGAAGACCTGTTAATTACTTCGAAATCCTGTGCATGAAATAATAGGGAATAATGTCCTGTTCTATTATGACTTTTAGAGAAGCCATACGGATAGGGAAGATTCCATGGTATTCCTTTTTATCCATTAATCGTATGTCATTGTTATATTGATCATCTATATAATTATCAAACTATTTTGACGACGATATTATTATTATTATTATTATTATTATTATTATTATTATTATTATTACTTACTAAGCTACAACCCTAGTTGGAAAAGCAGGATGCTATAAGCCCAGGAGCTCCAACAGGGAAAATAGCTCAGTGAGGAAAGGAAAAAGGGAAAATAAAATATCTTAAGGAGAGTAACAATAATAAATATTTCCTATATAAACAAAAAAACTTTAACAAAACAAAAGGAAGTGAAATGAGATAGGGGAGTGTGCTCGAGTGTACCCTCAAGCAACAGAACTCTAACCCAAGACACTGGAAGGCCATGGTACAGCGACTGTGGCACTACCCAAGACTAGAGAACACTGGTTTGATTTTGGAGTGCCCTTCTCCTAGAAGAGCTGCTTACCATAGCTAAAGAGTCTCTTCTACCCTTACCAAGGGGAAAGTGGCCACTGAACAATTACAGTGCAGTAACCCCTTGAGTGAAGAAGAATTGTTTGGTAATCTGTGTTGTCAGGTGTATGAGGACAGAGAAGAATATGTAAAGAGTAGGCCAGACTATTGAGTGTGTGTGTGTGTGTGTGTAAGCAAAGGGAAAATGAACCGTAACCAGAGAGAAGGATACAATGTAGTACTGTCTGGATAGACAAAATACACCATAAATCTCTAGCGGTAGTATGTCAACGGGTGGCTGGTGCCCTGGCCAACCTACCACTTACTTCCTTATGAAATCCTAATTTAACATATTTATATTACAGTTAGGAACGGATTTGAAATGTATAAGATGCTCATATTATCATACATAGCAAAAAAAATGTTAATTGATATGGAAAATGTATAATAGCAATATTTTCAATATCTAACTTTTGAAATTCTACGTTGCTTATTAAGGATTAAATCATTGTTCTGTGCAACCATGAGACTCAATTTCAGATGTTGCCAGAGAATTAATAAGATTTAATGAGACATAAAGTCCATTATACAACACCATTAAAGAAAGTAGTTCTGTTCCAAATATGATCAAGCAAATTCTGAATACCTTTGGAAAGGAATCGTTGAGAGAGAGAGAGAGAGAGAGAGAGAGAGAGAGAGAGAGAGAGAGAGAGAGAGAGAGAGAGAGAGAGAGAGAGTAGGCAACCATAAAAGAACTAATAATGTTAAAAATTTTAATATACCCTCCATTTTACTACTTTTAGTTTAATAATGAAATAACTGAAATACTGGAATTTCTGGAAACCTAAATTATGACAAAGCTGTATTTAATCGTTCTCTTTACCTCATATGTCATGCGAAGTCTAATTATATAGAATAAATGAAAATGTAGATGCAAATATATGAGTATATATATTATACGAAGAGAATATCCGTTAATTAAAAGGATCCGAAATAAAATTTTACCTGGAAAGGGGAGAAGACCTGGTAATTGTTTTGAAATTATGTATATGAAATAATGGGGAATAATTTCCTGTGGTATTTGGATATTTAGAGAAGCCATAAGAATAGGGAAGGTGAGAGTCCATGATTATCCTTTCTATGCATAAATCATTTAGGAAATTATCAAACTATGTTGACGACGATACCTTATGAGATTCTAAATAAAATATTTATATAAAAGTTAAGAACAGATTAGAAATACAAAATGTGATTATGCTCGTATCATCAGACATAGTATAAAAGGCTTTGATTGGTATAGAATATGAATCATAGCAAAAAAAAAAAAAAAAAAAAAAAAAAAAAAAAAAAAAAAAAAAAAAAAAAAAAAAAAAAAAAAACACATTATAGAAGAAACTTCCGAAATTCCACGTTTCTTATCAAAGATTAAATCATGGTTCTTTGCAGCCATTAGACTCAGTATCACATATTGCTAGAGAAATAACAAGATTATATGAGATTCATTAAAGCCTCAGAGGAAACAGTTACTGATACCTTTATATTTTGATTATCAATAAGTTATATCTTACGAGGCTACGGATAAAAAATGATATATAAACTCCATTATACGGAAACATTTATGAGGAAACATGAAAAGTAGGTTCACTGAATATCGCAAACTAACCTTGACATCTTATTCTGTAAGTCTGGAATATTAATTTATGAATCAGCAGTAGTTATGTTGCAGACATAGTCAACCAAATTCTGAAAACATTTGGAAAGAAATCGTAGAGAGAGAGAGAGAGAGAGAGAGAGAGAGAGAGAGAGAGAGAGAGAGAGAGAGAGAGAGAGAGAGAGAGAGAGAGAGAGAGAGATATTATGCATCCCCCCAAAAAAACAATAAAGTTGGAAATTTTAATAGATCCCTCCATTTTACTGCATCTAGTTTAATAATGAAATAACTGGAATATTAGAATTTCTGGAAGCCTAAATAATGACAAAGCTGTTTTTAATCGTTCTCTTTACCTCATATGTTATGTGAAGCCTCATTACATATAATAAATGAAAACGTAAATTAGATACATAAGTATAGATATTGTACGACGAGAGTATTCGTTAATGAAAAGAACGTGAAAGAGAATATCATCTTGTGGAGGGAAGACCTCTTAATTATTTAGAAATTCTCTGCATAGAATAATGAGGAATAATTTCCTATGCTATTGGGACTTTTAGAGAAGCCATAAGAATTAGGAAGATGAGAGTCCATGATTATCCCCTTTATTATTATTATTATTATTATTATTATTATTATTAAATACTAAGCTACAACCCTAGTTGGAAAAGCAGGATGCTATAAGCCCAGGGGCCCCAACAAGGAGAATAGCCAAGTGAGGAAAGGAAACAAGGAAAAATTAAATAATAATAGTAACATTAAAATAAATATTTCCTATATAAACTATAAAAACTTTAACAAAACAAGAGGAAGAGAAACTAGATAGAACATTGTCCCCGAGTATACCCTCAAGCAAGTGAACTCTAACCCAAGACAGCGGAAGACCATGGTACAGAGGCTATGGCACTATCCAAGAATAGAGAACAATGGTTTGATTTTGGAGTGTCCTTCTCCTAGAAGAGCTGCTTACCATAGCTAAAGAGTCTCTTCTACCCCTACGAAGAGGAAAGTCGCCCCTGAACAATTACATTGCAGTGGTTAACCCCTTAGGTGAAGAAGAATTAATTGGTAATCTCAGTGATGTCAGGTGTATGAGGACAGAGAAGAATCTGTAAAGAATAGGTCAGACTATTCGGCGTATGTATAGGCAAGGGGAAAATGACCGTAACCAGAGAGAAGGATCCAATGTAGTATTGTCTGGCCAGTCAAAGGACCCCATAACTCTCTAGCGGTAGTATCTCAACGGCCGGCTGGTGCCATGGCCAACCTACTAGCCATTGAACGTATGTTATTGTTACACTGATCATCTATAAAATTATCAGAAAGTTTTGACGACGATACTTTATGAAATCCCAATTAAACATATTCATATTAAAGTTAGTAATGTAATTAAAATTAATAGTGTGCTTATATAATCATACATAGAAGAAAAGGCTTTGATTGGCATGAAATATGTATCATTGCAATATTTTCACTTAAAAAGAGAAACATTAATAAAGGGAGTTTTGAAATTCCACGTAGCTTGTTAAGGATTAACAATATCACATGTTGCTGGAGAAATAGAAAAAAAATTAATGAGGTTCACCCTAGCCTAACAGAAAACAGATATGAGTACGTACATTTATTGATACATTTATTTTTCGATTATCATTGAGTTATATCTTACAAGTCTACTGATAAAAAAGGAGATATAAACTCCATTATGCAGTACTTTTAATGACGAACCTGAAGTAGTTCTGTTACAGAAATGTTCAATCAATTTAATACAGTTTTCACTATTATTATTATTATTATTATTATTATTATTATTGTTGTTGTTGTTGTTGTTGTTATGGGGTCCTGTGTCTGGCCAGACAGTACTACATTGGATCCTTCTCTCTGGTTACGGTTCACTTTACTTTTGCCTACTCATACACCGATAAGTCTGGCCTATTCTTTACAGATTCCTCTCTGTCCTCATAGACCTGAAAACATTGAGATTATCAAACAATTCTTCTTCACCCAAGGGGTTAACTACTGCACTGTAATTGGTCAGTGGCTACTTTTCTCTTGGTAAAGGTAGAGGAGACTCTTAAGCTATGGTAAGCAGCTCTTCTAGGAGAAAGACACTCCAAAATCAAATCATTGTTCTCTTAGTCTTGGGTAATGCCATAGCCTCTGTACCATGGTCTTCCACTGTCTTGGGTTAAAGTTTGATGGTACACTCAGGCACACTATTCTATCTAATTTCTCTTCCTCTTGTCTTGTTAACTTATTTAAAGTTTATATATGAAATATTTATTTCAATGTTGTTACTGTTATTAAAATATTTTATTTTTCCTTGTTTCCTTTCCTTACTGGACTATTTTCCCTTATGGCCCCTGGCTTATAGCATCCTGCTATTCCAATAAGGCTTGCAGCTTATCAATTAATAATAATAATAAAATAATAATAATAATAATAATAATAGTAGTAGTAGTAGTAGTAGTATATAATTAGACCAAAGCACAGAATAATATTTCTAGTCCCCATAATTGAACGTATAGGACTTACGAGCGATTTATTCATAAATACAACTGGCAGTAAAGTAAGAATCAAGGAAACCGAGGGAACAGAATAAAAAAATAGCAACAACGTAATGAACCGACAGGATATTGCAAACACCAATTTCATACCACATGCATCCTCTGACCTATTGTATAGGTTAGTTTGTACACTTGTAAGGGTTCAAGGGTAGAGAGAAAATGTAATTGGATAAGGTTCAAAGTAAATATATTCTAGAAACAGTACATTATCGAAACTAATCAGTAGAGTACAGAAATCTTTGAGGGTCAATGGATATTCTCCCTAACGAAGGGGAGAGAGGACCGTTTAATTAACTCGAAAATGTATGGATGGAATTATTCTGAGCGATTTGCAAGGCTTCATTAACAGTTTTTGGTAATGTATTTTGGAGATTCCTCTGATAACCAGCTAGAAATTACTCTTGCGGAATGTTACCACTACATGGAATGAACGTACATGTCATTTTCTTTCTATAATTTATTTATAATAATTACATTCTTAATTAAGTGTATGTTAGAAGAATACGATGTATTTAGGAGATTTTAGGATGCCTTCACATATTGGTCTCACAATTTTCAAGCAAAAATGAAATATATAAATTTTCAAAGTCAGGTATTCATAAATCAAGGATATTTTCCCATAAGGTTATGAAGAATTAGTAGCATAACAAAAATGGAAACTAACGTTTCTTTTCTAATTGTTACGTATAATGAGTTTTGTTTGAGATATCCCATTTATTACTTCCTTTGTCCATCAGAAATTTTAAATGAATGAATACCGTTTGATTAAATTAGGGAGAAACTTATAATTACTTATAGTCTCTTAAAATTCTACTTTATTTGGTCCAAAAATTATCCAGTTCCATAAACGGGTATTATATCTTTCCCGAAACCCTTTGATATCAATAAATCAGAAATGGCCACTGATTTGTCTCTGTGCATCTTTTCCTAAGGTGATGAAAAATCTAGCGTTCAGTGCGTGAAATTCCCCTCCATTAGTTAACCCGACTAACAGATAGCAAGTTTATTTTACACAGTAAATACAGTTTTCTTTGGTCTTGCCTGCGCTTGGTCACAGTATTCAGATCAAAATAATCGGCGTCAATGACCCTAATAATTATGACGCCGATCAGCTTTTTATAAATCGATTAATTATTCACATTAGAATAAACTTATATCGTATCTCATTTCCCATGTGATATTACACTGTATAATAATTCCTTCATTTATTCGTGTTTATATTGTTAAAGAAAATCCTGGAATATAATTGATCAGATGGTAAAAATATGAAAAAAATAGCAATAAAAATTAAACAAATTTTGTTCTATAAACTTGGGAATACATATATATATATATATATATATATATATGTATATATATACTATATAACACATACATATATATATATATATATATACATATACATACATATATACATCTAAAGTGATTTGAATATAAATTAACAAATTCGCATTACTTTAGATAATAAGCATGATGCATTAATACTAAGACAAAAGTAAACAATACCAATAGATTTAATAATCAAAATAATAAAATTCAGTAAGGTTAATAACAATGTTTATATAAAAAAATAAATACATTTTAATTTTAATTCTAGTTGCGTATTAATTGGAACAGATTTAGTTAAATGTAATTCTGAACCTTCTTGACGGAGATTGAAATTACAAACCATCGTAAATTGACCAAAAGTTCATTGACTCTTCCTCCAAAAGTGGTCTTGAGAAGCTTCAGCAAGAACAAGCACACATCCACACAAGCAGAAGCAAACACTCAAAGCATATGAGTACAAGCACACACTAACAATATTCAGTTTCAATCCATATGAAAATATTCGCTCGTTGCTTAGAATACAAGACTGTGTATTCTGTATAGTGCTAATAATGTGTAGCTTGTTGCTTAAGGACATCCCAACATTAGGAGAGAGAGAGAGAGAGAGAGAGAAGAGAGAGAGAGAGAGAGAGAGAGAGAGAGTTTGATAATACCATAACATTATCTTTAAGAAGCAGAGGTTTCGAATAGCAGAACAAACATTGAGAGTTAAAGGTTTTAGCGAAGAAGACGTGAGAAGAAATAAGTTTTGAAATTCCTGGCAAAAATGTTTTCGAACTGTTTTTGGAGTTCAGAAGTTGATAATGTTACATGGAGTGTTAAAACAAAGGGACAGATGACGTGATAGTTTGTCTTTTGTCTGGAATCCCCTCTCTCTCTCTCTCTCTCTCTCTCTCTCTCTCTCTCTCTCTAGACCTCAATTAATTTTGCATTATTCACAACCTAATGATGATGAATCCATTGGTCAACAGTAGACGGGGTATCGATCCTTCTCGGAGGATATATATCAGGTTCTGAATTATCTATAATGCGTTGGTTAAAGGCAAACTGGAGGCTTCGTATCTAGTTATTCTGTCACAAGTAGTAACTAACGCTACAAGAGATAGGTAAGTTGAATCCATAGGTTATTACTGTAATACGTTGTCTGATAAGGATGTATAAGCACATGACCTTATACACAAATTAAACTGCACATTAATGCAATATTTTACAAGGACAAAAAATTCAACCCCGCCCCCACACAAACATTATATATATATATATATATATATGTGTGTGTATATATATACATATATATATATATATATATATATACACATATATAATAATAATAATAATAATAATAATAATAATAATAATAATAATAATAATACTAATTATAAGATATCTTATCTGAACTGCTTCATTTTTCTCTCATTTGAATCTAACATCAGAACCTCACTCCTATAACGAGAGTTGGCTAAACAATCTCTCCATACACCCCTACATTGGCTTTAATATCTATGTCAGTTCTGTTACTAATATTTTGCACACATGCTACAAACGTCCTTACTCCTCCTGTATGCCCATCTTCCCATCATATATCACATTTACTTCAAGATACTTATTAGAGTTAAAAGAAATTCTATTCTTCCATTATTCATACAAACATGCATCTCTATCTTCCTTTGTTTTCATTTACTATTGCTACCTTAATTTTGCTGACACACATAAAGTATATATATATATATATATATATATATATATATAAAACCTTTCCGTCTTGCAGGCACTTTCAAACTCTTAGCATACTTTGCAGCGTCTTTTGACTGTCTGCAAGGTACAGATTCATATCATAACATCAATAATTTGGACATCCCATACAAAAACATTTTCATACTCCATAGCGCCCATAAAAATGTTGAACAAGGAGACTTAACACATTTTTTTTTTTCCTCAAAATTACCTACACATCCAACGAATCACGTTGCCGCCCTACATATGTTAGATATGTCACTTTCTATTACATTCTTTTTTTTTATTTACTCTCAACAATCTATCATCCATACCATAACATCTCAATATTCCCGAAATGGCCTCTATCGATTTTATCATAATGTATTTCAATGTCGATATACATATAGGCAAGAATATTTTTTTTTTAGTTTTTTAAATGAAAAGGATCACAGCTGTTTCACAATAAACACGTGATCTACACACACTCTTCCTTGCTTCAACCCTTACATTTCTTCCCATGATTAATCTCTTTACATTCTTAATCAAAATTACTCCAGACATGTGATCCAGGTATATTTACGAAATATTATTTCCCTATGAGTCATACCATTGCCTCTGACACATTTCCCTTTATGTAATGAACACACTATTACCATCACAAATTTGTTTAGGACCTTTCCTCAGTCATAGGTAACTTATCAACCTTAGTCACTAAATAATTTACTTCATCACCACCATTCTGCAGCATCTCATTTGTAATTCCACCTACACTTGATGTTTTTCTTACTTATACTCTTAATAAAATTTCTTATATCTTCACAAGCATTCTTCGCTTTACACTAAGTCTTGCAACGTTCAGTTTTGAAACACTTCCATTTTCCTATCAATCACAAATTACTCATTCCATTAAACCGTGTATTAATACTCATCTGACATCCTCCTTCCAATTCCATGTTTTGTTTCAGTACATATAGGTTTATTTTTTTTCTTTTTATGTATTTACTTCCATGTAAAACATCATTTCATATTCCAGAAGGTTATGTTCACTTTTTCTTCTTAATTTTTGATTACTAACATTATTTTTTCTCTCAGTTTATCCTTAACTACAATATTCATTACCTTTTGTGTCTGCATGTTAGTTTTCTTGTATTACAATACTCCACCTCAAACATAACTATTTTTCCTTCACTCAACTTTTACATCTGTTCATTCCATTTCTGAAAAGTTTCATCCCCCACATCCTAAACGTTTAAACAATGCCTCTTGACCATTAGCACCATTAAGGAATGGCACGAATTCCATACATGGGCTTACCTCTTCTGTTTCTTCAACACCAAGCAAAAATCTTTCCATTTTGCCCTTATGGGGTGTTTACACTTCCTGATTCTTGAAGTTGATTGTCTCAATTTTATTCACAAACAAAATTCTATATCTCATTTAACTTTACATTCGACATGATAATGAACAGATATACTTCCATTTATTCTCCTCCTAGTATGTTCATGTTGTTGCTCTTCCTTCTACACTGCATTGAATGGCACACTTTCAGGGAAACCTATGAAATACACACACACACACGTATATATATATATACATATATATATATATATATATATATATGTACTGTATATGTATATATATATATATATATATATGTATATATATGTATATATGTACTGTATATGTATATATAAATACAGTATATATATATGCATGTATATATATATAATATATATATATATATATATAATATATATATATATGTATATATATATATATATATATATATCCGCATATATGTGTGTATACAGTATATATATATATATATATATATGTGCATATATATATATATATATACTGTATATATATATATTTACATATATATACATATATATATATATATATATATGTGTGTGTGTGTGTGTGTGTGAATATAAACATAAGTGCAAGTGTACCTAGTAAAAACATATAATTACATAAATCAGGAAATGGTTTTAACATAATTATATCCCCCCTCTATCCAACCATTGCACCCAGATTTTAAGGACCTAATTTATAAATGTAGGGTGAATCGATTTTTCATAGAATAAAATTAACCTTTTCCTATAGTTAGCTGGTGTGTTTCTATTTAATGTACTGTGTCAAATCTTAATCTAAACGTCTAAATTGGTTGTTGGGGTTAGATGTAGAAGCTGAATGAACTTGAATGTAGTAAGAGTTACGATGTGTTATTGAGAACACTTACGCCAAAGCCTATATGTATTGAATCAGTTAACTTTATTCAAACGAGGAACTATAAATATTTAGTAATTAAATCAGTATTAGACATATAAATACATGTCTAACACGAAACACTAATTACCCGGTGAAGTATTAAAGTGTTTACAAGAGGTTATAGCAGGGATGAATCCATGCTAAGAATTTCTTTGTCAATCCATCTTTTTCTTCAAAGCGATAGTAAAGACTCAAGTGGTGGAAGACAGAGGATTACATTCGTTTGAGAATTTTGAGGAATTGTGGTAAGTAATAGTGTACAAGAACACTGGTTTTCTGGGACAGTCCTCGCTTTATAAGGTCCTTCCGATACATATCTTATATATATGATAGAGAACAAGTGTCTGGATATACAGTATATATATATATTATATATATATATATATAGACTATGAAAAAGCTTTTGATAATGTACACCCGGCAAATTTTGTAGAAAACTGCGTTATTACGGAGTTTCTCTTAAATATGTACAATTGCATAGTTAATGTTAGTCTGGTCCTATTAAATGAATTTCCAGTGAACAGTGGAGTACTCCAAGGGAATGTGTTGTCACCTATGTTGATAATCCTCTTCAAGGATTTTGTAATGCGTAGAACAGTTGAGGATGGTGGAGAATTATTGGACTGGATTGGTAACAGAGAATCAGTTGACCTGGAGTATGCTGATGATGCTGTCCTTATTACCAGAACACCAAAGGAGTTAAAATGCTTGTTTACCAGAATGCATGAAATATCACATGAGGTTGGGCTCAAGATAAATAGAAGAAAAACAGAGATGAGAACAGAATATGCAATGGAAGAGAAAATATAATTGGAAGGAGAAAGGATTAATGGGGCAAAATCATTTATATATTTATATAAGCACTATGATTTTTAATACAGGATTTTTAACATTGGAGTTAACGAAAAAAATAAAACCAATAACAAAATGACTAGGTTAACTAAAATTTGGAAATCAAATAGCCTGAAATTTCATATAAAAATGAAGCCCTGCTGTATATCAGTTAAGTGAGATTGGTGTTACTGTATGGACATGTGTCGTGCAATGACAATAAAACAATATCCGAACAGATTTCGTAGATTTGAGAACAGATTCTTCAGAAGAATATTGTGATTTTTTTAATGGAAGGACAGGATTGCAAATGAAACTATATAAGAGATTATACTCTTGTGTGGATGAGAATCATGGTGAGGAGTAGATGGAAATGGTTTGAGCATGCTCTTTGCACTCCTTAAGGTAAATTAGTTCAGCAAACATTTAACTAGGCTCCACAAGGCAGTAGAATAGTTTGAAGACCCAGGCCTACACGGCTGAGGAATATGAAGCGTGAAGATGATAAATGGAGAATTATTTATTCGAAAGTTCAAGAAAGAGACGACTGGTTAAATCCAACCGAGTTCCCCTGCGTCTATAGGCGTAAGAGAAGATGATAATGAAGGTGGGATATACTGTGTGTGTGTGTATATATATATATATATATATATATATATACGTACGGTAGTGTGCAGAAGAAGTAGTCATACCATTGTCCTTGTGAGCAAGGGTAGCCATAATTGCCGTTTTGTGATATTTTTGTATACTTTCTACATTTTCCAAAACATTTGTATCCAATAATTTCAGTAATGTTTTCGATATTTAACATTATGAATAATATTTGATTTCAGTCATGAATCTCAAACATTAATGTAGCGTTGATTAAAAACATTTGGGTTTTTTCACATCTATTTATTAGTAATTCCATTCATTTACTAGGAAAAATACTATTCTAATGGATTTTTTCATATCTTTTTTCTATCTCTATATGCCAAGGAACATTTTGCGTTGCTACAGACAATAATATGACTATAAGAAACGTTTATAAATGACTTTCCTTGTATTTAAGGGCCACCAAAGATTTACATGCACAGCTAATCTACGACATTGTTTTTTTTCGTTCCAGTCAGCTTTGCTTCAGACAAAAAGGAATACAATCACATCTTTAATTATACATACGTTACAATTTTTCTTATCTATTCCTTCAGTAAGATTTAGTGGTTAGAGACGGTATTATTATCATACTAAAAGAAAAGTAATGAACGATTAATATGGAATATTTTAAGAACAGGTAGCAACATTAAGATAGACCTTTCAAATATAAACTCTAAGAACTATAAAAACAAGAAAAGATAAATAAGATGAAATAGTATGCCCGAGTGTTTCCTCAAGCAAGATAACTCTACACGAAGACTCTCAAAGACCAGGGCACTATCGCCTTTTAAACATCAACAGGCGTCGGTGAACTGAAATTAATGTTATTTATCTTTTTTTTTCGGATATACACATTAAAAGTTTAACAATAGAGAGTTATTGTACCAGCATATCTATCTTTACTTCACCTAAGAACGAGGCAAGTAATGGTAATCGCCCCCCCCCCCCCCCAAAAAAAAAAAAATGGTTATAATAAATGTGAATAAATGTCCTAACAATGGACTGAAACTTTAGGATGTTATGCTCAATAACAAAACAAAAGCAGATTTATTGAGATCTATGTTATTATAACCTGAAAAGCTCAACTGTATGAATAAAAAAAAAACCTCTTCCAGATATGTAAGACTTATTCAAATTTATAAAATAACAATTGTTTTTCTGCAACTACAAAAGATGATAACGCAGGATGAAAAATAAGTTACACTGTTAAAAATTTGCATAAAAAAAACAGCAAATGTCTGGCAAAATTTATTCCAGGATTTTTACCGTTTTAAAAACGGATATATTGACGTAAAGGAGTGACATTTCGGTCACCAACTCGTAAAAGATCATAACAAAGTAAGGTAAAATCACGGTCTCCTGTACTTTACTGAAATACGGATGAGAACAGTATATTCTTAAGGAGAATTTCCAATTAAAGTCACGGTTTTTTTAACAGTGTACGTTAGACAATACAACTAAACATATTATTATTATTATTATTATTATTATTATTATTATTATTATTACCTCCTAAGCTACAACCCTAGTTAGAAAAGCAGGATGCTATAAGCCCAGGGGCCCCAACAGGGAAAATAGCTCAGCGAGGAAAGGAAAAAAGATAAATAAAATTTTCTAAGAAGAGCAACATTGAAATAAATATTTCCTATATAAACTATAAAAGCTTTAATAAAACAAGAAAGAGAATAGCGTGCCCGAGTGTATCCTCAAGCAAGAGAACTCTAACCCAAGAGTGAAAGACCAAGGTAGAGAGGCTATGGCACTATCCAAGACTAGGAATACTGGTTTTATTTTGGAGTGTCCTTCTCCTAAAAGAACAGCTTACCATAGCTGAAGAGTCTCTTCCACCCTTACCACGAGGAAAGTAGCCACTGAACAATTACAGTGCAGTAGTTAACCCCTTGAGAGAAGAAGAATTGTTTGGTAGTCTCAGTGTTGTCAGGTGTATGAGGAGAGAGGAGAATCTGCAAAGAATATGCCATACTATTCGGTGTATGTGTAGGCAAAGGGAAAATAAACCGTAACCAGAGAAAAAAGATCCACTGTAGTACTGTCTGGCCAGTCAAAGGACCCCATAACTCTCTAGTAGTAGTATCGCAACGGGTGGCTGGTGCCCTGGCCAACCTACTACCTACATATTATAGAATATTCTAGAAACAAATGAAATAACACGATTAGTCCTATAACAAGAAGAAAAACAGAAGAAGAAGGAATCAAATATCAGGAAGCGTTTCGATTCCTCTAAGCAAGATTGAGAGAAGGAGAATAAATCAATCATCAACGAAGTTCGCGTAACTGAATATCCAAATCTAATGATTGAGGGATTGGCTCAAAGGCGCAGCTAATCAGCAAGAGGATGACTGAATCACGAAATGAGATGCCCGAAGGCAGATTGAATATTTCATTAACGGTCTTATTGATTTCGCCTTGGAAGGAAGGTCGTCCACAATGAAAGATTATGACGGTCTTTCATCTTGATACCTTTGGTGTGTTCATTAGACAGACGTGATGAATTCAGAGCAGAATTATATATATATATATATATATATATATATATATATATATATATACATACAGTATATATATATATATATATAAAATGTATATATATACATAAGTATATGCATGTAAATGTACATAAAACACACACACACACACACACACACACACACATATATATATATATATATATATATATATATATATATATATATATATATATATGTGTGTGTGTGTGTGTGTGTGGGATTATGGACATAGGAGAAGCAATATCACTTCCTTTGTCAAAGCTGTAGGCGAAACCTATCTACGTCAGTGCAAAAAAGTCAATTTACCAAATATTGTATCGATGTTCAGCAAAACGCACAAACTTATAACTTATTTAGCCGTTGCTTTATTGGATTCGCTCAATTATCTTCAAATATAGAAAAAAAACCTCTTGATGAAGGTTTCAAACTTTATTTTTTCTATCATTCGTAATTCGGTTATGAATTCCCTTTCGTTCTCGCGTCTCATGCCTTGTTAGGTTCTTTCATCAACTGTCATTCAGATTGTCAAGTAAGAAATAATGCCTCGGCCTTGCTTTCGAAACGATCGCCTTTTTTCACGTGCAGTCAAGCCTGATCTTCTCGTCTGTTGAAGCCTCCCAATCACCTTCAAATATACTTTTTTGTTTAGCTTATCAAAAGCATTTGTGAGGATTTATATTCCATTTTATACTAATCCAACGGAAAAAAAATATTCTAAATATGTAATGTACCTTACCATTATGTCGTCATTACTTTCAAATATTGAATTGTCTACTTCTAAGCAAACCCATTCACTGTCCCAGGCATAATTTGCTTTCTTTGTTTTTTCAGTGGTTTCATTGCCTCTCGGGTTAGAGAGAGAGAGAGAGAGAGAGAGAGAGAGAGAGAGAGAGAGAGAGAGATCCTTTGAAACTTTACTTAATTCATCATTAAAGGGGTATATTTTTCCGTTATCTAAATCGCTTACAACGTACTAACCTAGTATGTGTGGTTGTGACTAGTTCATCCCAACCTAGCATAGGTAGTTCTGACTAGTTCATGTTTGCTGATCATAGCGATACACAAAACCTTTCACTACGTTAAGGCTTCTTCACTCAGACAGGGTATATATATACACACAAACAATATATATATATATATATATATATATATACACATATATATTTATATATATACACACACATACATACATACACACACACACACACACACACACACATATATATATATATATATATATATATATATATATATATATATATATATATATATGTCACCCCAACCCTCCCACACACACATATATAGAAATAGATAAATCGATATATAGATATGCGTTTGTACGTGTGCAATGTCGTTGAAAGTATTCCTAAGAGAGAGAGAGAGAGAGAGAGAGAGAGAGAGAGAGAGAGAGAGAGAGAGAGAGAGAGAGAGAGACGAGGAGGATACCAGGCGTCAATTCTCTATATCAAAGCATGTGCAAAGGTTCGCACAATACTCCAAACGAATACTCTAGCCAACTGGGAATAGAATCTAAGTCAACATTCATAAACGACAGCATTGTTCGAAAGGAATTATCAATCAAAGCCGATCATTCTGTTGGGATGGGATAGATGAGAACAAGGCTTCATTTCTAGATTGAGAGAGAGAGAGAGAGAGAGAGAGAGAGAGAGAGAGAGAGAGAGAGAGAGAGAGAACCTCGCGTTCACATTAAAGCCTGGCAATAAATCCGAGTCGTGCATCGACAATTCGAGGCTTGGTTTACTTAGCCCGCTGCGGCTCTGACACCAAAGACTTTGTTTATAAAATTAACTGCGCGCTGATAAGGTGGGTTGGGAATGCGGATAATTTTCCTCCCAAGACGACAAAAGACTTATTTTAAATAAGAGATAAAGATGGAGTAAGCATTCGCTTTCGTTTCCCAGGATGCGAACTCGGGTACACAAGGACGGGAATAAAATGCTTTACTTTAAGTAATGGAACACTTAAATGAGATTTTACTTACGTGAAGAACTACGAAATGCTTTCTCTTTTGGGTTTTATAGTTACACGCATATATATATATATATATATATATATATATATATATATATATATATATATATATATCAGAGAAGAGAGAGAGAGAGAGAGAGAGAGAGAGAGAGAGAGGGAGAGAGAGAGAGAGAGAGGATTCCAGGCAAAAGACAAACTATCACGTCATCTTTCCCTTTGTTTTAACACTCCATGTAACATTTATCAACTTCTGAACTCCAAAAACAGTTCGAAAACATTTCTGCAAAGAATTTCAAGACTTATTTTTTCTCGAGTCATCTTCACTAAAACCTTCAAGTCTCAATGTTTGTTCTTCTATTCGAAACATCTTTCGTGGCTTTTGCTTCCTAAAGACAGTATTTAGATGTTTATATCGTGTTATAGTCTCTCTCTCTCTCTCTCTCTCTCTCTCTCTCTCTCTCTCTCTCTCTCTAATGTTGGGATATCCTTAAGCAACAAGCTACACATTATTAGCACTATACAGAAGACTCAGTCTTGTATTCTAAGCAACAAGCGAATGTTTTCATATGGTTTGAAATTGAATATTGTTTGTATGTGTGTTTGTACTCATATAAGTCTCTGCTTAAGCTTGTGTGGATGTGTGCTTGTTCTTGCTGAAGCTTTTGGAGGAAGGGTTAATGAACTCTTGGCTAATTTGCAATGGTTTGAGATTTCAATCTCCGTCAAGGAGGTTCAGAAATATATTTAACTAAATCCGGTCCGAGTAATATGGAACTAGAATTCAAATTAAATATCTTGCTTGATAAACATCGTTATCTACATTACTGAATTTAATATTTTGAGTATTAAATCTATTGTGTGTGTGTATATATATATATATATATATATATATATAATACATATATTCATATATATATACATATAAATATTTATATAAATATTATATATTAATATATATATATAATATATATATATATATATATATATATATATATATTGCCAATATTCGAATAACTTTAGATATATTGAAAATGTATTCCCACCCACAATAATAGAGGGATCCAGGGTTATAATAAAGTTTGTACAATTTCTATTGCTTATTATTTTTTTTTTTTTTTTTTGTATATCTTTCTTACCATCTGATGAAATGTATGCCAGCATTTCTATGACAAATTAACTTTGACTAAACAACAGAATTATTGTATAGAGTAATAAATTATATAAATTAAATACGATTCTAAGTTTATTCTGCCCTAATTAATTGATAGATTTATTAGAAGCTGTTTGGCGTTATAGCTGCTTGGGTCATTGACGCCGATTATTTTGATCTGAATACTGTGACCAAGCGTAGGCAAGACCAAAGAAATCTCTATTTACTGTGTAAATAAACTTGATATATGTTAGTCAGGTTAACTAATGGAGGGAAATTTCACACATTAACGCTAGATTTTTCATCCTCTTAGGTAAAGAAACCCAGATAAAAATCACTGGCCATTTGTAATTTATTGATATCAAAGGGTTTCGGAAAACAAATCATACGCGATTATGAGCTCGGTCATGTTTGGACCAAAATAAAGAAGAATTTTTGGTAACTATATCTAATTATAATATTTAATCACACATTATTAATTCTAAATTTCTGAAGGGCAAAGAAAGCAGGAAATGGGATATCTCAAACAAAAAGCAATATACGTAAAAATCAGGAATGAGAACGTTTGATTTAATTATTGATAACGGTACTAATTCTTGATAATTTCATGCTATTATGAATACCTAACTTTAATAATTGATATAATACATTTCATGTGTGCAAATTATGAGATGAATATGTGAAGACTTTCCAAAATCTCATAAATACATTATATTCTCATAAAATAAGTTTAATTAAATGTATTTATCATTAAATCAGTTATAGAGAGAAAATTATTATCACGTTCATTCCATGTAGTGTTAACATTCCGCAAGAGTAATTTCTGGCTGGTTATCAGAGGAATCTCCAAATACAATACCAAAAACTATTAATGAAGCCTTGCAAATCGCTCAAAATAATTTCATCCATACATTTTCGAGTTAATTAGGCGGTCTTCTCTCCCTTTGTCCCTCAGATCTTTTTATGCTGTGCCGATTAGTTTCGATAATATACTGTTCGTAAAATATATTTAATATGAACCCTATCTAATTACATTTTCTCTCTCTACCCCAGAGTCCTCAAAAGTGCACAAGCTATCCTATACAATGGGTAGGAGGATGCAAGAGGTACGAGAGGGTGTTTGCAATTTGCGTATCTTTTTATATTATGTTCCCTCTGTTTCCTTGATTCTTACTTTACTGCTTATCATATTATGTGAATAAATTGGACCTTTGTCCAATATGTTTAATAATAAGGACAGATAATAATAATAATAATAATAATAATAATAATAATAATAATAATAATAATAATAATGATGATTTCAACGCAAATAATTTCCGTAACTTATTTTAATTCTCTCTCTCTCTCTCTCTCTCTCTCTCTCTCTCTCTCTCTCTCTCTCTCTGACACCTTTCCTATAGTAATCAAAAATTGCTTGACTATATCTGCAATAGATCTACTTCTTATTGCCACATTCGTTATTCCAGATTTACTGCAAAAGATGTCGACATTAGTTCATGATATACAGTGACTATGTTTCGAGATTATATTTCCTTTTTTATCAGTAATCTTTAAAGATATAACTCGTTGATAATCAACGTATAAATGTATCAATAACTGTACGTAGTCAAACCTGTTTTCTCTAAGGCTAGAGTGAATGTAATCAAATCCTGTTACTTCTCTGGCAACATTTGAAATTGAATCTAATTGTTAAATGGAATAATGATTTAATTCTTGATAAGCAACGGGAAATTTCCAAACTCAATTTGATTATTTTTATTTTTATTGAAAAAAAAAAAAATGTTATGATAAGTATGCCATGCCAATTAACCTATTTTCATCTATGCCAAATAATAACTTTTCTTCTATGCATAATATCATAAGCACATTTCACATTTCACAATACATTCCTAGCTTTAATATAAATGTTAAATTAGAATTTCATAAGGTATAGATGATTTTGTGGCTTCTCTGGAAGTCCTAATAGCTCAGGACATTACGCGTATTATCTCATGCACAAAATTTCGAAATAATTAACAGGTCTTCTTCTCCCCTTCCCATGTAATATTTTTTTAAACAAATATTCTCGCCGTACAATATATTTACTTATATTTGTGCATTTACGTTTTCATTATTCTATATAATCAGGCTTCACATGACATATGAGGTAAATAGAACGATTAAATACAGCTTTGACATACATTTAGTCTTCCAGAAATTTCAGTTTTCTAATAAATTCATTACCAAAATGGAAGTAGTAAAATGGAAAAGTATATTCAACTTTCTAAAATTATACTTTTCATTCCTTTGAATGTCTTTAAGGACCATAGTAACCTCTAGAATCCCTCTCCTTCCTCACACTCTATCGGAATTAGATTTATTCTGAATTACAAGAAATTAAAGGAATCGTTACCTTTCATTACACGACTTAACCACGTACGTGAAATGATCCGGGGAGTTCGAAGACACTCGCTATGCGTCAAAAAAAAAAAAAAAAAAATTAGTTTAGATCACCTTGCAACTACATAAATCTGAAGAGTTTAAGGTTAATTAAATACACAATATACGGCATACTAATCAATTTTTATTCAAATTTATAAAATAACAATTGTTTTTCTGCAGCTACAAAAGATGATAACGCAGGATGAAAAATAAGTTACGCTGTTAAAAATTTGCATTAAAAAAACAGCAAATGTCTGGCAAAATTTATTCCAGGATTTTTACCGTTTTAAAAACGGATATATTGGCGTAATGGAGTGACATTTCGGTCACCAACTCGTAAAAGATCACAACAAGGTAAGGTAAAATGACGGTCTCCTGTACTTTACTGAAATACGGATGAGAACAGTATATTCTTAAGGAGAATTTCCAATTAAAGTCACGGTTTTTTTAACAGTGTACGTTAGACAATACAACTAAACATATTATTATTATTATCATTACTTGCTAAGCTACAACCCTAGTTGGAATAGCAGGAGGCTATAAGCCCAGGGGCCCCAACAGGGAAAATAGCTCAGAGAGAATAGCAATATTGAAATAAATATTTCCTATATAAACTATAAAAACTTTAATAAAACAAGAAAGAGAATAGCAAGCACGAGTGTACCCTCAAGCAAGATAACTCTAACCCAAGAGTGGAAGACCTTGGTACAGAGGCTATGGCACTATCCAAGACTAGAGAACACTGGTTTTATTTTGGAGTGTCCTTCTCCTAGAAGAGCTGCTTACCATAACTAAAGAATCTTTTCTACCGTCACCAAGAGGAAAGTAGCCACTGAACAATTACAGTGCAGTAGTTAACCCCTTGAGAGAAGAAGAATTGTTTGGTAATCTCAGTGTTGTCAGGTGTATGAGGAGAGAGGAGAATCTACAAAGAATATGCCAGACTATTCGGTGTATGTGTAGGCAAAGGGAAATAAACCGTAACCAGAGAAAAAAGATCCACTGTAGTACTGTCTGGCCAGTCAAAGGACCCCATAACTCTCTAGTAGTAGTACCTTAACGGGTGGCTGGTGCCCTGGCCAACCTACTACCTACTACATATATCTAATAGAATATTCTAGAAACAAATGAAATAACACGATTAGTCCTATAACAGGAAGAAAAACAGAAGAAGAAGGAATCAAATATCAGGAAGCGTTTCGATTCCTCTAAGCAAGATTGAGAGAAGGAGAATAAATCAATCATCAACGAAGTTCGCGTAACTGCAAATCCAAATCTAATGATTGAGGGATTGGCTCAAAGGCGCAGCTAATCAGCAAGAGGATGACTGAATCACGAAATGAGATGCCCGAAGGCAGATTGAATATTTCATTAACGGTCTTATTGATTTCGCCTTGGAACGAAGGTCGTCCACAATGAAAGATTATGACGGTCTTTCATCTTGATACCTTTGGTGTGTTCCTTAGACGGAGATGAGGAATTCAGAGTAGAATTTATATATATATATATATATATATATATAAATATATATATATATATATATATATATAAATATATATATGTATGCATGTTTATGTACATACAGTAAATACATATATATATATATATATATATATGTGTGTGTGTGTGTGTATATGTATGTATATATACATATATATATATATATATATATATATATATATATATGTGTGTGTGTGTGTGTGTGTGTGTGTGTGTGTGTTTGTGTGTGTGTATGGGGTTATAGACAGATTGGAGAAGCAATATTATTTCCTTTGTCAAAGCTGTAGGCAAAACCTATCTGTGTCAGTGTAAACAAGTCAGTTTACCAAATATTGTATCGATGTTCAGCAAAACGCACAAACTTATAACTTATTTAGCCGTTGCTTTATTGGATTCGCTCAATTATCTTCAAATATAGAAAAAAAAACCTCTTGATGAAGGTTTCAAACTTTATTTTTTCTATCATTCGTAATTCGGTTATGAATTCCCTTTCGTTCTCGCGTCTCATGCCTTGTTAGGTTCTTTCATCAACTGTCATTCAGATTGTCAAGTAAGAAATAATGCCTCGGCCTTGCTTTTGAAACGGTCGCCTTTTTTCACGAGCAGTCAAGCCTGATCTTCTCGTCTGTTGAAGCCTCCCAATCACCTTCATATACTTTTTTGTTGAGCTTATCAAAAGCATTTGTGAGGATTTATATCCCATTTTATACTAATCCAACGGAAAAAAATATTCTTAATATGCAATGTACCTTACCATTATGTCATTACGTTGAAATATTGAATTGTCCACTTGTAAGCGAACCCATTCACTGTCCCAGGCATAATTTGTTTTCTTTGTTTTTTTCAGTGGTTTCATTGCCTCTCGGGTGAGAGAGAGAGAGAGAGAGAGAGAGAGAGAGAGAGAGAGAGAGAGAGAGATCCTTTGAAACTTTAATCAATTCATCATTAAAAGGGTATATTTTTTCCGTTAACTAAATGTTTCTGAATCGAAAAAAAAAACTTAAAATGTAAAAGGTAAGCAGATACATGTTTTAAATGAAAGATTTGCCATCATATAGGAAACCGTAGCCTGTACCAAAGAGTCTTCATGTGCTATATATATATATATATATATATATATTTATACATTTATATACATATACATACATACATACATACATGCATATATATATATATATATATACATATATATATATATACATACATACATATATACATACATACATGCATATATATATATATATATATATATTGAAACTAGGTTCGTTCGTTCGCTTTAGAGTGGCAATTACACAAAGTGTACAAGCCACGAGCTCTTGCACAATGGCACCCCGTAAGTGGGAAGAAAATTACACATTAAACTGAATGTTCCACACTCGATTTTCTGTCCACTGGTATCTCTACATCTGGATTTCAAATAAGCTAGCTCTCTAGTATCAATATTGCAAAAGAGTTCTATCTTTGGATATCAGATTGTATCGTATTTTATAACTTGAAGGACTGTTGCACTTGAATTACAGTTTTCCGATCTTGTTGATTTTTCATTTATTATATCAGGACGATTACGCTTCATCAGGAATATCTATACATATCACAAGTCGCAGCTTACATTTGCTAAGCCTGTAATTTGCTATCAGAATATATAAGAATACTATAATTACATATACACACAAAAACAAGCACACACACATTGTTGTTATATATATATATATAT
>NC_090725.1:281192927-281195427 GCF_036898095.1 Palaemon carinicauda
TTAATTTTTCATAACGGTACTAATTCTTGATAATTTCATGCTATTATGCATACCTAACTTTAATAATTGATATAATACATTTTATGTGTGGAAATTATGAGATGAATATGTGAAGACTTCCCGAAATCTCATAAATGCATTGTATTCTTATAAAATAGGTTTAATTAAATGTATTTATCATTAAATCAGTTATAGAGAGAAAATTATAATTACGTTCATTCCATGTAGTGTTAACATTCCGCAAGAGTAATTTCTAGCTGGTTTTCAGAGAAATCTTCAAATACAATACCTAAAACTGTTAATGAAGCCTTGCAAATCGCTCGAAATAATTCCATCCATACATTTTCGAGTTAATTAGGCGGTCTTCTCTCCCTTTGTCCCTCAGATCTTTTTATGCTGTGCCGATTAGTTTCGATAATATACTGTTCGTAGAATATATTTACTTTGAACCCTATCTAATTACATTTTCTCTCTCTACCCCAGAGTCCTCAAAAGTGCACAAGCTATCCTATACAATGGGTAGGAGGATGCAAGAGGTAGGAGAGGGTGTTTGCAATTTGCGTATCTTTTTTTATTATGTTCCCTCTGTTTCCTTGATTCTTACTTTAGTGCTTATCATATTATGTGAGTAAATTGGTCTTCTGTCCAATATGTTTAATAATAGAGACAGATACTACTACTACTACTACTACTACTACTACTACTAATAATAATAATAATAATAATAATAATAATAATAATGATTTCAACATAAATCATTTTTGTAACTTAATTATCTCTCTCTCTCTCTCTCTCTCTCTCTCTCTCTCTCTCTCTCTCTCTCTCTGACTCCTTTCCTAAAGTAATCAAAAATTGCTTGATTATATCTGCAATAGATCTACTTCTTATTGCCACATTCGTTATTCCAGATTTACTGGAAAAGATGTCGACATTAGTTCATGATATACAGTGACTATGTTTCGAGATTATATTTCCTTTTTTTATCAGTAGTCTCAAAAGATATAACTCG
This sequence comes from Palaemon carinicauda, assembly GCF_036898095.1. NCBI lineage: Eukaryota > Metazoa > Arthropoda > Malacostraca > Decapoda > Palaemonidae > Palaemon > Palaemon carinicauda. Next base: position 281,193,937 of record NC_090725.1, read on the forward strand.
TTGATAATCGAAAAATAAATGTATCAATAACTACACGTAGTCAAATCTGTTTTCTCTAAGGCTAGAGTGGATCTAATTAAATCCTGTTACTTATCTGGCAACATTTGAAATTGAATCTAATTGTTAAATGGAATAATGATTTAATCCTTGATAAGCAATGGGAAATTTCCAAACTCAATTTGATGATTTTTATTTTTGTTGAAAAAAATTGCTATGATAAGTATGTCATGCCAATTAACCTATTTTTATCTATGCAAAAAATCACTTTTCTTCTATGCATATCATAAGCACATTTCACATTTCACAATACGTTCCTAGCTTTAATATAAATGCTAAATTAGAATTTCATAAGGTACCGTCGTCAAAATAGATTAATAATTCTATAGATGATCAGTGTAACAATAACACACGTTTTATGGATACAAAGGATAGTCAGGGACTCTCACCTATTCGTGTGACTTCTCTGGAAGTCCTAATATCGCAGGACATTACGCCGTATTATCTCATGCACAAAATTTCGAAATAATTAACAGGTCTTCTTCTCCCCTTCCCATGTAATACTTTTTTTTAAATAATATTCTCGTCGTACAATATATTTACTTATATTTGTGCATTTACGTTTTCATTGTTTTATATAATCAGGCTTTACATGACATATGAGGTAAATAGAACGATTAAATACAGCTTTGCCATAATTTAGGCTTCCAGAAATTTCAGTTTTCCAATAAATTCATTACCAAAATGGAAGTAGTAAAATGGAAAAGTATATTCAACTTTCTAACATTATACTTTGCATTCCTTTGAATGTCTTTAAGGACCATAGTAACCTCTAGAATCCCTCTCCTTCCTCACACTCTATCAGAATTAGATTTATTCTGAATTACAAGAAATTAAAGGAACCGTTAAATTTCATTATATGACTCAACCACGTACGTGAAATGATCCAGGGAGTTCGAAGACACTCGCTATGCGTCAAAAAAAAAAAAAAAAAAAAAAAAAAAAAATAGTTTAGATCACCTTGCAACTACATAAATCTGAAGAGTTTAAGTTTAATTACATACACAATATACGCATACTAATCAATTTTTATTCAAATTTGTAAAATAACAATTGTTTTTCTGCAGCTACAAAAGTTGATAACGCAAGATGAAAAATAAGTTACGCTGTTAAAAATTTCCATTAAAAAAATAGGAAATGACTGGCAAAATTTATCATAGGATTTTTACCGTTTAAAAACCGGATATATTGATGTAAAGGAGTGACATTTCGGTCACCAACTCGTAAAAGATCACAACAAAGTAAGGTAAAATCACGGTCTCCTGTACTTTACTGAAATAAGGATGAGAACAATATATTCTTAAGGACAATTTCCAATTAAAGTCACAGATTTTTTAACAGTGTACGTTAGACAATACAACTAAACATATTATTATTATTATTACTTGCTAAGCTACAACCCTAGTTGGAAAAGCAGGATGCTATAAGCCCAGG
>NC_090725.1:281200427-281202927 GCF_036898095.1 Palaemon carinicauda
TTCTATTGCTTATTTTTTTATATATATCTTTCTTACCATCTAATCAAATGTATGCCAGCATTTCTATGACAAATTAACTTTGACTAAATGACAGAATTATTGTATAGCGTAATAAATTATTGAAATTAAAGACGACTCTAAGTTTATTCTGCTCTAATTAATTGATCGATTTATTAGAAGCTGTTTGGCGTTATAGCTGCTTGGGTCATTGACGCCGATTATTTTGATCTGAATACTGTGACCAAGCGTAGGCAAGACCAAAGAAATCTGTATTTACTGTGTAAATAAACTTGCTATATGTTAGTCGGGTTAACTAATGGAGGGGAATTTCACACATTAACGCGACTTTTCATCATCTTAGGTAAAGGAACCCAGATATAAATCACTGGCCATTTGTGATTTATTGATATCAAAGGGTTTCGGAAAGCAAATCATACGCGATTTGGACCAAAATAAAGAAGAATTTTAGGTAACTATATCTAATTATAATATTTAAGCAAACGGTATAAATTCTAAATTTCTGAGGGGCAAAGAAAGCAGGAAATGGGATATCTCAAACAAAAAGCAATATACGTAAAAATCAAGAATGAGAACGTTTGATTTAATTTTTGATACGCTACTAATTCTTGATAACTTCATGCTATTATGAATACCTACCTTTAATAATTGATATAATTCATTTTATGTGTGGAAATTATGAGATGAATATGTGAAGACTTCCCAAAATTTAATAAATGCATTGTATTATAAAATAGGTTTAATTAAATGTATTTATCATTAAATCAGTTATAGAAAGAAAATTATAATCACGTTCATTCCATGTAGTGTTAACATTCCGCAAGAATAATTTCTAGCTGGTTACCAGAGGAATCTCCAAATACAATAATTAAAACTGTTAAAGAAACCGTGAAAATCGCTCGAAATAATTTCATCCATACATTTTCGAGTTAATTAGGCGGTCTTCTCTCCCTTTGTCCCTCAGATCTTTTTATCCTGTGCCGATTAGTTTCGATAATATACTGTTCGTAGAATATATTTACTTTGAACCCTATCTAATTACATTTTCTCTCTCTACCCCAGAGTCCTCAAAAGTGCACAAGCTATCCTATACAATGGGTAGGAGGATGCAAGAGGTAACGAGAGGGTGTTTGCAATTTGCGTGTCTTTTTTTTTATTATGTTCCCTCCGTTTCCTTGATTCTTACTTTACTGCTTATCATATTATGTGAGTAAATTGGACCTTTGTCCAATATGTTTAATAATAGAGACAGATAATAATAATAATAATAATAATAATAATAAATAATAATAATAATAATTTCGACGTAAATCATTTTCGTAACTTATTCTAATTCCTCTCTCTCTCTCTCTCTCTCCTCTCTCTCTCTCTCTCTCTCTCTCTCTCTCTCTGTGGTTTCTTTCCTAAAGTAATCAAGAATTGCCTGACTATATTTGCAATAGATCTACTTCTTATTGCCAAATTCGTTATTCCAGATTTACAGGAAAAGATGTCGACATTAGTTCATGATATACAGTGACTATGTTTCTTATCTGCTTATTATTGGTACTGCATAATAGAGCTTTTTTTTATGAGTAGTCTCTAAAGATATAACTCGTTGATAATCGAAAAATAAATGTATCAATAACTGCACGTAGTCAAATCTGTTTCCTCTAAGGCTAGAGTAGATCTAATTAAATTCTGTTACTCCTATGGCAACATTTGAAATTGAATCTAACTGTTATGTGGAATAATGATTTAATCCTTCATAAGCAACGGGGAATTTCAAAACTCACTTTGATAATGTTTACCTTTATTGAAAAAAATGCTATGATACGTATGCCATATCAATTAACCCTTTTTTTATATCCATGCCAAAGAAACACTTTTCTTCTATGAATAATATAATTTGCACATTTCACATTTCACAATCTGTTCCTATATTTAATATAAATATGTTTGATTAGGATTTTATAAGGTATCGTCGTGAAAATAGTTTAGTAGTTCTATAGATGATTACTGTAACAATAACACACGTTTTATGGATAAACAGGATGAGCATGGACTCTCATCTATTCGTGTGGCTTCTCTGAAAGTCCTAATAGCAAAGGAAATGACTCAGTATTATCTTATGCACAGAATTTCCAAATAATTAATAAGTCTTCTTCTCCTCTTCCGAGGTCATATTTTCTTTTGCATTTTTTCATTAACACATGCTCCTCTTCGAACAATATATTTACTCATATCTATGCATTTACGCTTTCATTTATTCTATATAATCAGGCTTCACATGACATATGAAGTAAATAGAACGATTAAATACAGGTTTGACATAATTTAGGCTTCCAGAAATTTCAGTTTTCCAATAAATTCATTACCAAATGGAAGTAGTAAAATGGAAAAGAATATTCAACTTTCTAACATTATACTTTTCATTCCTTTGAATGTCTTTAAGGACCATAGTAACCTCTCGAATCCATAGCCTTTCTCACACTCTATCGGA
>NC_090725.1:281212927-281232927 GCF_036898095.1 Palaemon carinicauda
TAAACTCGAACTCCGTTTTCTATTAATGTTATCATAATCAATAACATTAGTCCTGCCAGTAATAATACAGATACTATCAATATCACTGGTATTGTTGTTTCTAATACGATTCAAATTAATATCTAAAAATAGGTTTAATCATGCAAAACAGTGTGTTTTCTACCGCTATTTTCCAGCATTCTCCTACAGTAACTCTAAATAGCCTTTATATCTAATCTATGAATAAACACAATTAATTCGACTATAAGAACGCAACCTTCCGAAGAGACATATCGTCTTTTTCTTTTTCATACCCTTCCTCTTTTCAGACTTTTTTTATGGTATCAGATATATAAAAGTTTCATTCTCTCTCTCTCTCTCTCTCTCTCTCTCTCTCTCTCTCTCTCTCTCTCTCTCTCTCTCTCTCTCTCTCTAAGAAAAAAGATACGTTCCTGATATTGTGCAACTTTAAACCTCTGCCATTATGGTATTAAAATAGTATTTTCATCCCTAGTCTATTTTATCATCATGAGTTTACACACTTAAAAAGTAAATAGATTTATAACTAAAAATGAATAAACTCATTATAAAATCCATGATAGGCTCCTTAAACCAAAAAGAAAAAAAATCTATATTGTTTATATTCTTTAAGGCTGCTACAGCTTAGTACAAATGAATATTAACCCATTTTGAATAATAATAATAATAATAATAATAATAATAATAATAATAATAATAATAATAATAATAATAATAATAATAATAATAACTTGATAATGGACGAATGTAATCAAATTTAAGTTGTTTGTGAAATAAAATTCATTACTTCAATCAGCTGAAACTTATGTTTGGGGAAATGTTGAATTTGAATAAATCTAATTATCGCAATAATTTCAACAACAATAATAACAATAATTTCTATAACAACAATTATTATTATTATCATTTGCTAAGCTACAACCCTGGTTGGAAAAGCAAGATGCTATAAGCCCAGGGGCTCCAACAGGGAAAATAGCCCAGTGAGGAAAGGAAACAAGGAAAAAATAAATATTAAGAACAGTAACAACATTAAAATAAATATTTCCTATATAAACTATAAAAACTTTAACAAAACAACAGGAAGAGAAATTAGATAGAATAGTATGTCCGACTGTACCCTCAAGCAAGAGAACTCTAACCCAAGACAGTGGAAGACCATGGTACAGAGGCTACGGCACTATCCAAGACTAGAGAACAATGCTTTGATTTTGGAGTGTCCTTCTCCTAAAAGAGCTACTTACCATAGCTAAAGAGTCTCTTCTACCCTTAAGTACGATATTAATGATAGTGATTTTAAAAATATTACTTGCCAGAATTCTACGTAAAATACTGTTCGATCTTCAGCAACCTCTAACAATTGGTTGTATTAAAGATGGCCTCTCACGAAAAGAGATTTTCATAAAAATACTTCACTGATTTTTCACAAAAGGAGACAAGACGAAAGCCATCTATCTCACTATTTCTAGAGTATATACTCCTTAGGAGTAGTGGGGTCATTGCACCTCACGCAGTGCACTATAGTCATTACTCAACTGTCTTTAAACAGTCCCTTTACCTTCAAGCTGCAGTTGTTTTTCAATCCTTTTACTTTATATCCGTCCCCACTCTCTTAACATTCATCTTCGTATCCAACCTCTTTCGAATTCTACTGCCTTGTACAATTACCTGGTTTAATGCCAGTCGCACCTGATTGATGATTAGCATTCAAGGCCCCAACGAGAATCCTAAAGGTTAAAAACTTGTAAATTAATTATAGACTGTCAAGAGAATGATCGGTATCAACGTAAATAAATGAATTACCGGAAAAATAAGTGCATTGGAAAGGTTAACCTTCTTTTGCGAAATTATATAAAAAGTATAAAAAGCCCCAATTTCTTTCACGACAGCATTCGTAATTAGTAAAGAAAAGACACCCAATAAATAGAATAATAAATTAAATGATCAAAATTTATTGTATGTCCACAGGCTGTATATATATATATATATATATATATATATATATATATATATATATATATATATATATATATATATATGTGTGTGTGTGTGTGTGTGTGTGTGTGTGTATATATACATACATATATAGACATACATATATATATATATATATATATATATATATATATATATATATATATATATATATATATATATATATATATATATATATATAGGTGCTGGTGGTGATACATTTTCTATGATAAAAGTTCAAACAAACTATGTCCAAATTAAAAAAAGAAAAAAAAAGAAAAAAAAGTTTTATGTTCATATGAGCAAGAAGTGAAATATCTTTATTCCTGCTAAGACAATAGCAATGAAATATTTGGTCAACCATATTTGAGGGGAGGGATGCAATAAAATGAAAACAATGAAAAATACACTATTACCTATCAAAAAAAAAAAAAAACTCTAAATTACAGATGTTTTTAAAGGCCTTCTCAATAAGAATTAACCGCAGTAGTCAGTAGTCCCCAAAACAATAGGTTTGAGTATGGCCCTTCTACACGAGAGGCGACAACTGTCATTGCCTCGACGGGGGTTCATCAGGGACCACCATCATGGGCGTAGATAGAGAACCATTGATGCGTGGTCTACCAAAAAGACTCTAATATGTACTTCATCTGAGCAGTAATAGCATTTGTTGCAGTGTTGTCTCATCGATAAACATGTGGTTTTATCTTTGCCCTGGGTATGGTGTATTGTGGAATCAGGTATGGAATGGATGGTTTACTCAGCAATATGCCATTCCCATTAAAAGCAGAAGTCACAAATTAATAAATATGAATACATTTACTATCAATTTAGTGTATTCATCATCGTATTACATGATGGACATCATTTGTTGAGAAATGTAAAATAAATGATTTATTAATCTGCTTATTGCATGCACACAACTTCTAATCCAAAAACCTACTCTATGGTTACTATGTTCGTCTATCATGGAAGATTATGCTGCTTCTTATAGGCCAGAAATTATGTTTCACACGGAGACTGGGTCTTCAAACACTGGCCAGTTTAATTTGATACGGAGATATTTCAGCTGGGCAATTACTTGAAACATGCTAACTAGAGGTACGAGTACAGGAAATCTGTGCACTCACAAGTATCAATTATCTCTCATATGGAAGACAGATAACACACTTTTCAACTAGCTTTTTTCTATTATTTTTGCATATCACATTATCTTCCAACAGCTGATTGGCATGTCCCCTTTTCTAGAATTTCAATAACTTTGTTCACTTTCTCTTCTCGTATCCCATGAGCGTGCCACTTACATTTTTTTTCTATTAAGCCAACTTTATTCTGTCCACATATTTTATTTATACTTGTAACCTTCTTGCAAACCTCTCTAACAATTGTCTTAAATTTCTCTTATCATAATGGTTTGGGGTTCCATAAACCTGCATTACCTTTTCCAATCTTCATAAAAATCGAATTTGTTAGTCGAAAACTTTAACAATTTACTCTCACAATATAACCTCAATATCATATTTCAAAACTATCAAAATGAAAATGCATTTACGTATAAGAAATCGAGTTATTCATTTTACGCTTGCTTTCTAAAATAGCTATATCATCCCTGACATTGCCACCAGAAGTATCTTTCACCTACTTCTGTTGGTATGCATACTTTCGCTCCCTAGTTTCGCTGCCAGGACATCAAGGCTCATCCTTCCTACCACTCATTTATCCTATCCTTTTTGTATCTCCCTTCCATGCTTTAATACAAAGCTTATAAATCATATATATTTTCTATCTACACATCATTACTAACTCTCTATCCAAATAAAAGTATCTGTGATTACTTCAGCTTATCATTTTATCTATGCTAAACTTGTACAGCATCTCTGTATTATTTAAATTGTTTACGCGTTTAACCTTTACTATTTCATATATGTAGTACTGCAACCTGCTGGTTTGGCAATTTATGAGAGAATATACTTTCCAAGTGTACCTCTCAGGGAACCCTTGTCACCAGGGAATAACCACTTTCCGTCCTTCTGAGCGTGACAGGAAAGATACACACACACACACACACACACACACACATATATATATATATATATATATATATATATATATATATATATATATATATATATGTATATGTATATATATATATATATATATATATATATATATATATATATATGTATATATATATATATATATATATATATATATATATACACACATATATATACAGTATATGTACATATATACATATATATATATATATATATATATATATATATACATTCATATATATATATATATATATATATATATATATATATATATATATATACACATATTAATATATATATATACATATACATATATATATATATATATATATATATATATATATATATATATATACCAGAATACATGAAATATCACACTAGGTTGGGCTGATGATAAATAGAAGAAAGATCTCCAATACAGGGTTTTTAGAATTAGAGTTTAGTGAAAGATTGAAAAAAAGCAAATCAGACAATGGCTAGGTTAAGTAAAATTTGGAAATTAAATCGCCTAAAATTACATATAAAAATCAAACTATATATCACTTTAGTGAGATCGGTGAAATTCTATGGACATGAGTCATGATATGACAATGAAACAATCTTCAATAGATTTAGTAGATTTGGGAACAAAACCCCAAGAGGGATATTGTGAGTTAAATGGCAGAACAGAATTAGAAATAAAACTATAAGAGAGATTACTCGAGTGCCATAAGTGGATGAGATCATGATGAGGGGTGGATGGAGACGGTTTGGGCATGCACTTCCCACTCCCCAAGAGAGATTAGTTAGACAAACATTCAGCTGGGCTCCAGAAGGCACTAGAAGAGTTGGAAGACCCAGACCTACCTGGCTAAGGACTATGAAGCGCGAAGTAGGAGATGATGAATGGAGAAGTATTAAATTCAAAAGATCAAGATAGAGACGACTGGCGAAATCTAACCGATGCCGTATGCGTCAATAAGTGAAGGAGAGTTGATGATGATAATGATGATGATGATGATAATGATGATGATGATATATATATATATATATATATATATATATATATATATATATATATATATATATATATATATATATATATATATATATATATATATATATATATATATATATATATATATATATATATATATGTCAGTAAGTTTCTGCTGTATTTTATTTTCATTTATATATCATCAGTCAGCATCCAAACTACCGAGAGTTTTCCTGGCTTTCAACTTTTATGCTTATATGATTTAACTTTTATTCCTATTCCCACTTAGTTATTTACCACCAAATACTGCACTCTATATTAAACTACATACTTTATTTTAGTCCCCGCAATGTGCAATACCGCTTTTTAGTGATTAAAAACTTCGTGAATGAGCGTTAGGAGTGTGTGAAGGGTGCCTGCCACGTGCCATATCATTGAAAGAATTTTTAAATATTAAAGGATTTGACATGCACTAATGCTTGTGCCACGGCAGTGTCATTTGCAAGAAGCAAACATGAGCCTTAAAAGAACTAGGTGCGAACACTGCCAACGTTGTCAATACTTAACCTATGCTAAACAAGTAATGCCATTACACGTAAAGAGGTACTAATGCAGCCTATTTTCTATCGTGCTAGGGATGGGGAATTCGGGAAACCAATAGGTCTACCTGTTGAGTTGACAGCAGTCATTGCGTAGACTGCGTGTAACTTATGGGTGAACACTTAAAAAAATGCCGTATAAAACGGTAAAAATCCTGGAATAAATGTTGCCAGGTTTTACCCTTTTAAAAATAGATATATTGACGTAAAGGAGTGATCTTACGGTCACCAACCTGTAAAACATAATAACAAAGTCGGGTAAAAATTACGATAGCCTGTATTTTACTGAAATACGGCTGAGAAGGTTATACTTCTACGGAGAATTGCCGATTGAAATTACAGGTTTTTTTTTTTTTTTTTTTTTTTTTTTTTTTTTTTTTTTTTTTTTTTTTTTTTTAAACAGTGTACAATACCCAAACAGGACATGGAACCGAAATGGCAAACCTTGGAAAGACCATTGACCAACATTGCGTTATGCCATGGTGGAATAATAATCTAGATCAAATTTGTTCTTAAAATTTTCCAATTCCCAACCACATCGCAATTCTGATAAAACATTTCATGTCCTTTATAACATTTCTTCGAATTGCATCATCAGCAAAAATGAATTATTTTTTTCCCATTTAAAACCCCCTTTACTGCCAAAATTAAATATCATCTCTGGTAGTTTCCCAGACTTATCTCATTACGTCCATGAAAATATTGAAAAGAAGAGTCAACAATCCCATGGCTAAAACAAACGTTTTTACCTAAATCGTCAATGCAAACTTTACAGACATAATTTTCATGAAAAATTACTAACTTCTTTCAAATAGTTGCAATTCATGTGTATTATATCACACCCAATTGTTATTTGAAACAGAGAGAGAGAGAGAGAGAGAGAGAGAGAGAGAGAGAGAGAGAGAGAGAGAGAGAGAGAGAGAGAGAGAGAGAGAGAGAGAGAGAGATTCTTGCCTCTGGGGCACGAGATTATCAACTTGGACGAACAAAATTCCAGATATGCAGTTTTAGATTAGCTTTTGTTTCCTTCGCCATATTTGATTTCTTTTTTCTTTTTCTTTTTTCATGCATATGACTACTGCATTGAATATCAAAGAAGAGCGGGGATTTCTAATCGGCTGTCCAAGTAAATTATTATGAATCGTTTTATCTTAAACTTCGATATTAATTCCTTCTTGTCAACATTAACGGTAATGGGAGATTTCGTAAGAAAACCAAAAACTATCCAGAATTCAGAAACATCATCAGGAGAAGAAAAGTCATGTGCTGAGGATGCAAGTTGAAGTTCTTATATACAATTGTCACAAGTCGAAAACCCGGCCAGGGTAGGTGGTCTTGTAATAAGAGTTTATATTGAGGAGTAATTATATATATATATATATATATATATATATATATATATATATATATATATATATATATATATATACTGTATATATTGTATATAAACCAATAGTAAAAAAAATCAGGGGTTGTATTCAATACAGCTAGAGATATAAAATATTATGAACTAATGAGCTATATTCAATTCAAATGGCAATAAATAATTTCTTGTATGCAATACTTCTGGTGGATCTGAGAGTGCATGAGTATTTCCCGCCTGACAAAAAGGCTAAGCAGATGATTTTCCCGCCAGACAAAAGGCTAAACAGACAATTTTCCTGCCTGACAAAAGGCTAAACAGACGATTTTTCCGCCTGACAAAATGCTAAACATATAATTTTCCCGTCAGACAAAAAGGGTAAGCAGACGATTTTCCCGCTTGACAAAAGGCTAAACTGATGATTTCCCTGCCTGACAAAAGGATAAACAGACGATTTTCCTGCCTGAAAAAAGACTAGACAGATAATTTTCTTGCCTGACAAAAGGCTAAACAGACGATTTTTTTTGCCAGATAAAAGGCTAAACAGACGATTTTCCCCCCAGACTAAAAGGGTAAGCAGACGATTTTCCCGCCTGACAAAAGGCTAAACAGACGATTTTCCCGCCAGACAAAAAGCGTAAGCAGACGATTTTCCAGCCTGACAAAAGGCTAAAGAGACGATTTTCCCGCCTGACAAAAAGGGTAAGCAGACGTTTTTCCCGCCAGACAAAAGGCTAAACAGACGATTTTCCCGCCTGACAAAAAGGGTAAGCAAACGATTTTTCCGCCTGACAAAAGGCTAAATAGACGATTTTCCCGCCAGACAAAAAGGGTAAGCAGACGATTTTTCCGCCTGACAAAAGGCTAAACAGACGATTTCCCTGACTGACAAAAGGCTAAACAGACGATTTTCCTGCCTGACAAAAGGCTAAACATAATTTTCCCGCCTGACAAAAGGCTAAACAGAAAATTTCCCGCCAGACAAATGGCTAAACAGACAATTTTCACGGCTGACACAAAGGCTAAACAAACGATTTTCCCGCCTGAAAAAAGGCTAAACAGACGATTTTCCCGCCTGACAAAACGTTAACCAGACGATTTTCCCGCTTGACAAAAGGCTAAACAGACGATTTCCCCGCCTGACAAAAGGCTAAACGGAAGATTTTCCCGCCTGAATAAAGGCTAATCAGACGTGTTTCCCCCCTGTAAAAAAGGCTAAGCAGACGACTTTCCCGCCTGACAGAAGCCTAAACAGACGATTTTCCCGCCTGACAAAACGTTAAATAGACAATTTTCCGCCTGACAAAAGGCTAAACAGAAGATTTTCCCGCCTGACAAGAAGGATAAACAGACGATTTTCCCGCCTGACAAAAGGCTAATCAGACTTATTTCCTGCCTGCAAAAAAAATTAAGCAGATGATTCTCCCGCCTCAAAATAGACTAAACAGACGATTTTCCCGCCTGAAAAAAGCTAAACATACAATTTTCCCGCCTGACAAAAGGATGAACCGACGACTATCCTGTCTGACAAAAAGGCTAAGCAGACGATATTCCTGCCTGACAAAAGGCTAAACAGAAATTTCCCGCCTGACAAAAGGCTAATCAGACGTACTTCCTACCTGAAAAAAGGTTAAACAGACGATTTTCCTGCCTGACAAAAGGCTAACCAGACAATTTTTCCGCCTGAAAAAAGGCTAAACAGACGATTTTCCCAAATGAAAAAAGGCTATACAGACGATTTTCCCCTGACAAAATGTTAAAACAGAGGATTTTCCCACCTGACAAAAGGCTAAACAGACGATTTTCCCGCCTGACAAAAGACTGATGAAACATATTTCCCGCCTGAAAAAAGGCTAAACAGACGATTTTCCCGCCTGACAAAACCTAAACAGACGATTTTCAAGCTTGAAAAAAGGCTAAACAAACGAATTTCCCTCCTGAAAAAGGCTAAACAGATTTTCCCGCCTGACAAAAGGTTAAACAGATGATTTTCCCGCCTGACAAAAGGCTGAACTGACGTATTTCCTGCCTGACAAAAAGGTTAAGCCGACGATTTTCCCGTCGGACAAAAGGCTGAAAAGACGATTTTCCCGCCTGACAAAAAGCTGAACATACGATTTTCCTGCCTGACAAAAGGCTAAACAGACGATAATCCCGCCTGACAAAAAGCTGATCATACGATTTTCCCGCCTGACAAAAGGCTAAACAGACGATTATCCCGCCTGACAAAAGGGCTAAGCAGACGATTTTCATGCATGACGAAAGGCTAAACAGACGATTATCCCGCCTGACAAAAGGGCTAAGCAGACGATTTTCATGCATGACGAAAGGCTAAACAGACGAATTTCCCGCCTGAAAAATATGCTAAACAGACGAATTTCCCGCCTGACAAAAGGCTAAACAGACGATTTTCCCGCCTGACAAAAGGCTAAACAGACAATTTTCCTGCCTGACAAAAGGCTAAACATAAGATTTTCCCGCCTGATAGAAGGCTAAACAGACGATTTTCCCGCCTGACAAAAGGCTGATCAGACGTATTTCCCGCCTAACAAAAAGGCTAATCAGACCATTTTCCTGCCTGACAAATGGCTAAACTGACAATTTTCGCGCCTGACAAAAGGCTAAACAGAAGATTTTCCCGCCTGACAAAAGGCTAAACAGATGATTTTCTCCCCTGACAAAAGGCTAAACAGACGGTTTTCCCGCCTGACAGAAAGGCTAAGCAGACAATTTTACCGCCAGATAAAAGGCTAAACAGAAGATTTTCCCGTCTGACAAAAGGCTAAACGGACGATTCTTACACCTGACAAAAGGCTAAACAGACGATTTTCCCAAATGAAAACAAACTAAACGGACGATTTTCACGACTGACAAAAGGCTAAACAGACGAATTTCCTGCCTGACAAAAAGGCTAAACAGACGATTTTCCCGCTTGACAAAAGGCTAAACAGACAATTTTTCTGCCTAAAAAAAAGGCTAAAGAGACGATTTTCCTACCAGACAAAAGGCTTAACAGACGATTTTCTCGGCTGACAAAAGGCTAATCAGACGTAATTCCTGTCTGATATAAAGGCTAAGCAGATGATTTTACTGCCTGACAAAATGGTAAACAGACGATTTTCCCGCCCAGCAAAAGGCTAAACAGACGATTTTCCCCCTTAACAAAAGGCTGAACAGATGATTTTCCCGCCTGACAAAAGGATTAACAGAAGATTTTCCCGCCTGACAAAAGGTTAAACAGACAATTTTCCCGCCTGACAAAAGTCTAAACAGACGATTTTCCCGCCTGACAAAAGTCTAAACAAATGATTTTCCCGCCTGACAAAAGACTAACCAGGCGATTTTTCCGCTTGACTAAAGGTTAAACAGAGTATTTTCCCAGGTGACAAAAGGTTAAACAGAGGATTTTCCCACCTGGCAAAAGGCTAAACAAACGATTTTCCCGCCTTACAAAAGGTTAAACAGACGATTTTCCGGCCTGACAAAAAGCTAAACAAACGATTTTCCCGCCACACAAAAGGCTAAACTGACGATTTTCCCGCCTGACAAAAGGCTACACAGACAATTTTCCCCCCTGACAGAAGGCTAAAAACATGATTTGTCCACCTGACAAAAGGCTAAACAGACGATTTTCCCCTGAGAAAAGGCTAAACAGACAATTATCTTGCCAGACAAAAGGTTGAACAGACGATTTTCTCTCCTGACAAAAGGCTAAACAGACGATTTGCCCGCCTGACAAAAGGCTAAAACATGATTTTTCCGCCTGACAAAAGGCTAAAGAGACGATTTTCCCGCCTGACATAAGGCTAAACAGACGATTATCCCGCCAGACAAAAGGTTGAACAGACGATTTTCCCGCCTGACAAAAGGCTTACTACACGATTTTCCCGCCTGACAAAAGGCTAAACAGACGATATTCCCGCCTGACAAAAGGATAAACCGACCATTTGCCCGCCTGACATAAGGCTAATTAGACGATTTTCCTGCCTGACAAAAGGCTAAACAGACGATTTTCCCGCCTGATAAAAGGATAAACAGACAATTTTCCCGCCTCATAAGGCTAATCAGACGATTTTCCTATCTGACAAAAGGCTAAACAGACAATTTTCCCGCCCGACAAAAGGTTAAACATATGATTTTCCCTCATGACAAAAGGCTAAAAAGACGATTTTCCCGACTGACAAGAGTTTAAAAAGTCGATTTTTCCGCCTGACAAAAGGCTAAACAGACGACTTTCCTGGCTGACAAAAGTCCAAACAGACGATTTTCGCGCCTGACAAAAGGCTAAACAGACGATTTTCCCGCCTGACAAAAGGCAAATCATAAGTATTTCCCTCCTAACAAAAGGCTAAACAGACAATTTTCCCGCCCCACTAAAGGCTAAACAGACGACTTTCCATTCTGACAAAAGGCTAAACAGGCGATTTTCGCCTGACAAAAGGCTAAACAGACAAAATGCAAGTACTACCATGAAAAAGAGTAAGAAATACCTTAGTTTATTTTTCGAAAACCCCCTGGTGGATTTCAACATCAGTCGAGTGTTGCCTGGAAAAGAAAAGAACCCAGATTTATACAAATCCAATTTTTGCAAAAAACAACTTTTGTAATGCAGACCCTTCGAAAAAAGCCACGTATAGATTTTTCTATGTAACGTGAGCATAAATGATATTTCCATAACAACAGAGGATATCACAGCGAGAGAGAGAGAGAGAGAGAGAGAGAGAGAGAGAGAGAGAGAGAGAGTACTGAAAAAAAAAATCTTGATGCTCTTTACAAGAAGCGCTCTATTTTGTGCAAAACTTTTTTTTACAGGTGCATAATTTTAGCTAACATCCCAAAACTATATATACAGTATATATATATATATATATATATATAGATAGATAGATAGATAGATATGTATGCATATATATATATATATATATATAAATATATATATATATATATATATATCATCAATCATTACTAGTCCAATGCAGAACAAAGGTCTCAGACTTGTTCTTCCACTTGCGTGAGAGTGTAATGTTTTTTTGTACCAGTCCACAACCGCAAACTTCATTAGTTCGTCGATCCATCGTCTTCTCTTGCTTCCTCTGCTTCTTATACAATCTCTGTTATTCTTAATGTGCATCTATTGTGTCATTCTCATTATATGTCCTGCCAAAGTCCATTTCTTTGTCTTAAAAGTTGTTTGCTCTCGTATCTATGTTGTTCTTATTCTGTTGCTTAGTGTTATTGCCACCATTATTCATTCCCTATCACTTTGAGTTGAAAATAGTTTATGTTCTAAGGCTTTAGAAAGGCTCAAAGTTTCTGATGCATAAGTTGATATTGGTAGGACCATCTCATGAAATTCTTTATTTTCCTCTAGAGAAAGTGGTATTTTACATTTCATAATCTCCTTCGCCAAATACTCTCCACATATATGTGTGTATATATATATATATATATATATAGATATATATATATATATATATATATACATATATATATATATATATATACAGACACACATATATATATACATATATATATGTATGTATGTATAAATATATATATATATATATATAAATATAGATATATATATATATATATATAATATATATATATATATATATATAATATATATATATATATATATAACAAGAGAAACCTTACAAAGATGAGAATTTTGCTTTATATCAGAGCAATCTTTTCACTGATATGATAACTTTTTGTTAGAAGAACAACTTGTATTGGGAATTATTTGGAGAATTGAAATGATGTAGACATCGATAATGCACCAACCTCTTCTTTCATCCATTGCAAATTGACCACTGCTGAGATGAAGATGTTGGGAATTTTCTACTTTATTCCGATTATTTGATTGACATGGCTAAACCGTAGTATCATATTTCTTTTTATTCACACTTCATCCGGAGTGTGTCGAATGCTATTATTTTCCTTCAATATTTTGAAAACGGGGTCTGTCTTTATATTGGCCGTTTTATAATTGCCAGTAGAAATTAAAACTGATTGTCTGTTGTTTCATATTTCATTTGAAACTTTATTATTAAATCTTTACATATTTCAAACATGAGAAATCTACTTATTCTGCATACGGAATAAACATAATCATTTCACTTAAATATTAACTTTTATTTGAAATTCGTAGTTAATTTTTAATAAGGAAAAATTTTTAATGCCCCCCCCCAAAAAAAAATGAATTTTTTCAAAAACATTTACCTTGGTGAAGCATGAACGATTCAATGGACTCTCTTAAATACCATTCACGTTGATATTTTACATTCTCCCTAAAATGCCTTTGATGATAATCTAATCTCACGTTGCCTGGTTTCACTATTGTCTCAATAATTCGATTGGCTGGGCATTATGGACTCCCAGAATTCGTTTAATTTCCCATCAATGGCCAAGCTTTTCAAAGTTTAACTTGAAACTTGCTTTATGTGGTTAATGTCTTCACAAATTGCTTTCAAATGGAAGAGAAACTTAATTAAAAATCTTTTCTATATAGCTCGAATGTCATTATTCGTAGGGGTATATGAAGTTTGTTATTGTTTATTACTTATCTGTTAAAGGAATTTATAAAATCCATGAAACTATAAAGATAACCATTATGATAAATGATAAAATTATTCTTAATATGTGTATGTATATATGTATGTATATGTATGTATGTAAATATATATATATATATATATATATATTTGCATATATAAATATATATATATATATATATATATATATTTGTATATATAAATATATATATTCGTATATATATATAGATACATAAATATATATATATATATATATATGTATATATATATATATATATATATAAATATATATATATATATGTATATATATATATATATATATATAAATACGTAGATGATATTACACTCTTTGCATAAATTCCTGAACATAGATCTGGGGTGCAGAATCCTTTAATAGAGATCTAGCTAAAATTACTGCATGGGACAAATTTTGGGGCATGGCATTGAATCCTAACAAAACTTGAAGTATGCTTGTATGTACGTCAAGGACAGTGGTTCCTCAAGATCCAGATCTCAGCATTGATAATTTTTCTGTCTCTGCATGACTCACTTCAGTAAATTTACTTATGAGAAATACATTAGGTCTGTATCTTTTTCAATTGCACAAAAAAATTGGTTATTGAGAAAGTCTTTTAAGATTTTCGGTGATCAATCTATTCTGAAAAAGTGTTTTAATTCTTTCATTCTACCTTGCTTCGTGTATTGTTCGCCTGTCTGGTCTTCAGCTGCTGATTTTAATCTTAATTTCTTTGACTGGAACTTGAAGTCTACTAAATTTCTTATTCCTGACCTAGATATCAATCACTGGCACCGTCGTTTAGCAAGGGAGATTGACCGTGCCCCAGTAAGACAATGCCCGACCATATTTACACATAATCAGCGCCCTGGCCACCTGTCTACCCAAGCTAAGGCTAGGAGGGTCCAGGCAATGGCTGTTGATGGCTCAGCATGTAAAACTAAAGGCTCTCATAATACCCATATTCGTGACTCACAAGCATGGGAACGTTGCACACACCATAAGAAACCTCGAATCCAGGCCCAACATATTGCCAGGCATGGACGTTTTCAATAGGGTTCCCCTTTTATATATATATATATATATATATATATATAAATTTCTACCTCATACTTGGGATCGAACGCTAGCCCCTTCTAATGAAAGGCCAGGTCGAAACCAACCATGCCACGAGAGGCCATAAAAGATATTGGAACCTGACGCTACCCAGCTGTCCGAGGATTTACCTGGCGAGACATCAGTCTCTTACCAGCTGGGTAGCGTCAGGTTCCGATATCTTTTATGGCCTCTCATGGCATGGTTGGTTTCATTAGAAGGGGCTAGCGTTCGATCCCAAGTATGAGGTAGAAATTTATTTCTATTTGAACACGATGTTGTGTTGATATTTATCAATATATATATATATATATATATATGTGTGTGTGTGTGTGTGTGTGACTGTTTGTTTTGCACGATACGCCTTTACCCAATTGCAAAGAGTGATGCAAGAGTTCAGGCTTCTACAGTAGTTCTCAGAAAGTCTATATGGGTAAAGTTGGTCGATGTACTGTATATAAGGAGAACGCATTGGGCCAGACAAATACTTCTATCGCATGCTATGACTGGAAGATGAAAAAGTTTCTGGTTTCGTCCGAATAATTTCCTGCTTTTTTCTTAAAAAGAATTTTTGTATCTCTTATATTAAAATGAAATATAAGAGTAAACTTGGTGAAAAAAATACTTGATTTAAAACAGAAAAAGATCATTATATAGGTTTTTTAAATGCTCTAATTCAATTAAAGAGCAAAATTTCTGGATTACATTCTAGACAATTAAAACGGAATGATGGAAGATGGAACACAAATTATTTTTTTTAATATAGTTGGCTTGAAAATGAATAATATCCACATTGAATAACTGCCGTAGCAAGATGAAAGAATAAGTAGAAATAAAGAAACCTCGTTGAAATATTTTCAGGAAATTTATATACTTATTGAATATCTTGGCATGAAACTCGCATCACAGTCCACGAATTAAATAATTTAAAATAACAAAAGATATTAATATTTGTGAGAATTGGTCCATCCCCCACCCCCATCCCCCAAACAAAATTAAGTATATGATCCAGTAGTAGTCTGGAAAGATAAGCGCTAAGTTGGATGTAATAACAGAGTGTTACTCGTTATTAGCGGACTGACCTGCTGCTGTTTGAGCATATGTTCAATATGTAGGACTACTGGGAGAATTTTCATCTCCATTTAATATATAGACATGAAGAGAAGTGTCGTATTACTGTAAAAATTGATAAATTTTCTAAAAAGAAAATTGGGAACATTAAGAAAAAAAGTCACAAAATATAATCAGTATGCCTTAGTGTTCTTTATAACTTGTTATCGAAATGTTTTTTCATTATTACCACAGGCTGGATTTTAGAAGTTATTTAAATTGTTTTCGATAAGTAGGATATATATATATATATATATATATATATATTAGTCGACACATAAACAACAACAGACACACACAGTTGTTTTCATATTTTTTTTTTTTAAATTTTTCATATTCAAAAGAGTAAACCATGTTGATATTGTTGTATATTCAGATGGTTTTACGCTTTTTTAGGGTCTTGCAATCTTATATTGAAAATATAATCTGCAGGAAGTGAAGGTAGGTCTGATATTTCCGTAAACCTGTATAACAACAAACATGATTAAAACCCGGATAATCCTTACGTTGACTATAATAATAGGAAAGGATTATCATAAGAAGTTTAAATATAGCCAGAAAAAAGGGAGAGGAATAAAAAAAAAAAGTGATAACCCATTTCCGGTAATAAAATGAATATGCAGAAGAGAAAAAAAATCACATCAAAAGATTATTGCTGATTACTTATGCTGCAGGATAAGAAAATGAAGCATTACACAACATTAGACCTTGGTTTTATGTATGAAAGTTTTAATTTGTAAGTAATTCTATATTATAGGAAGGAACGTAAATTGATTTCGCAGCAGTTTAGCAGACAATTCTTTTTAGTTATATTTTTTTGTAGAATATGTTAACGTTATTCTATTCAAAACACAGTGACTCCATAGATAATGTTTTCAAAACACGAATATTCATGTTCTTTTGAATAATTCTTATCAAAGTAATTTAATTCTTACAGGAAATTCGTAACAACGAGGCGGAAAATACAGTAAACTAATTAGCGGCAATTGTTTTTTTAGGTAAATTAAGAGGTTTGATGCAAAAAATGAGTGTCTTTATATTTCATAAAAAAGAAGGGTGATAGTAAGACTACTTTAACCTGTGGTTTACCCCTTAAAATGACACGATTATAGATTATCACCTCTGGCAACCAAGGTTAGCCTCGGTCGTATTGTTAGATCCGAATAATAGGGCCTCGTTAAAGGAGCTCTTTTGCCAGGCAGGTCCAAAGTGATGGCTGTCAGTGGTTAGGAAAGACGCGCTATGCAGGTAAACATTCTAATGGCTCTCACAAGACTGGTTGCATAATACATTATGAAACATCAGCTTCCTTTATTGGCATTTGAGGTTCATTTACATCGGGAATTTCAATAAGAGGGTTGATCAAGATTGACGTTCGTGTTCTTGTACAGTTTCTGCATTTCTTATTTGGGTGTTTGGTGAACTTCTATTTTTGTAATTGTTCCACACTTTTGATAGGTTGGGCATCGAGCTAGTGTACGTATCTAGAGGGTAATAGTCAGCATATGACCAATCTTATTTGGTGTTAATATACTTGAAACTTGAAATAAATAATCAATTAAAACGCCAACGAATGGGCCATTTTTATGTAGTATTGCCCTTTACGCATGGAAATTAAATTTTCACACAATAAGCTACCGTGAAACAAACACCTCTTTTCTTCTGTCATCAGATGAACTTCACTGCATTTCAAGTCCCATTAGGAAAATGTACAACTATTTGTACAAATAAAATCTATACACTGAAAACAGTTTTGCTAAAATAATACAGCATATATTGTAATTAATTCACAGGTGGTCGAAACAAAAAATTTACCTATCAACTGTCACTATTTGTAGGTACTAGTCGATAATGTATCTTATATATAATAAGACCACATGACTATAAAGAAATTTGGTTTCCTCAATATTAAATCTTCTTCATCACCTCTACGATTATCTTTTTATTATAAGTACATTTAACATCCGACAATGGTTATTTTTATATCAGCTGATCTCTATCTGCTTCTATCAAGTATAAAAAAAAAAAAAAAAAAAAAAAACACGAAACCAAATATTAATATTCCGGATATTACTCGAAACGTCTAATGAAAAATCAAAGGAAACAGACAACTTTTGCTACATCCACTCGTGCTACAAGCTACATACATCATAATGAAATCATGATTTCGGCTTTTATTTCATCATCTAGTTTTAAAAATTCTTTTATACTTCCCATATTAATAACTTTTATGTCTTTTCAGTTGAGATGACTTCACTCGGTATCATAAAATGGAATGTGTTTCCTTTCAATCTTTGTAATTTAATAGTGAATCTCGTAAATACCTAAAAATACTGACTGCATGTAATCAAGATCAAATTTAAGATTGTTACATCAGACACGGATACACACACACACACACACACATATATATATATATATATATAAATATATATATATATATATAAATATACTTATGTATATATATATATATATATACATATATATACATAAGTATATTTATATATATATATATATATACATATATATATATATACACATATATATGTATATATATATTTATATATATATATATATCTATATATATATATATATATATATATTTATATATATACACATATATATATATATAAAAATATATAATGTATATATATGTATATATATATATATATATATATATATTTACATATACATATATATGTATATATATATATGTATATATATATATATACTCAATAATATAGTTGAGTTTTTTATATAGTAACAAAAAAATCTACGTTTTGAATTGCTCTTCAAGCTCTGTGACAACAAAAAAGCCAAAGCAACTTCAAATGAAAGTTGCTGTCTCCATTTTTAACCAAAGACTTTCTAGTTAATTTTTATTCAGTAACTATACGCAATTCTTTCTCTATAAAGAACCTTGGCGTGTCTTTTGTATTTCATATTTGCAAAAATATTGAACTTCTTAAATTACACTTATTCAACCTTCAAATTAGGAAGATCATCCTACAATTTAGTCCCAGCAGGAATAAAACTTCTAGGATAGTGTGCAGTATAGTTCCTTATGATGGAAAAGACATGAATGTTAGAATTAACTGCTTATATTGTACTACGTACACGATTGTACAGTCTGGAAATATCTGAATGCAATGGGTGGCCTTGATTATGAAAAATCTTATACAACTGTTCTCTTATTTCTCTTCCTCTTGATTTTCTAAAGTTTTTATAGTTTATATAGGAAAGATTTATTTTAATGTTACTGTCCTTAAAATATTTTAATTGTTCGCTATTATTCTGGTAGTTTATAAGAAACTGACTGAATGAAGGGGTTAAGAGATAACTCATTAATATACAAAGCAAGAATAAGAAATTATATAGACTGTAGGTTTCTATCCTTCAAATTCACATAAGAGTCAGCAACTGAAAACCCAACATGAGAACAATGCTCGAAAAAACAGGATGAAACAATTAAAACATTTCCTCAGAATAGACTCATTATTGAAATCGTGAAAGACTTTCTTAATACGCCAATTTCTTTGCGTAAATGAAGAAGACAAAAGTCTGAATGAGCTACTCAAAACGAAATTTCCCGATCAAGAATCACACCTAGAATTTCAAATGAGATGTTAAAGAGACGCTGTCAATACTGAGATCTGGCAAGGAGTCATTGTCCGCTACCTAATGACAACCATACAGTACTTTGATTTTCGCCACGATTCAACTTTATGCCCAATAATTTGCCTTATGCACTAATTCTAGATAGATCTCTATGAAGAGTGTCAGCGACCCCAGATCTACATTCAGGAAAGGGAATTGCTGCTAAGAGAGTAGCATCGTCTGCATATTATCATCATTACTAGCCAAGCTGCAACCCTATTTGGAAAAGCAAGATGATATAAGCCCAAGGGCTCCAACAGGAAAAAATAGCCCAGCGAGGAAAGGAAATAAGGAAAGAATTAAACGATATGAAAAAAAAATAACGAATAAAATATTTTAAAATCAGTAACAACATCAAAACAAATATGTCACATATAAAATATAATAAGACTTATGTCAGCAAGTAGTTTGTTTTCTAGGCCAAACCATATTTCATGTATATATATATATATATATATATATATAGATGGTAAGTAATAGGCATAACCACTAAACTACAATTTATTGCTTAAAAATTTAATAATGATGTTAAGAAATAACCTACCGACTCTCATCTGTTCAAGTTTGAAAACAAGAGCATT
>NC_090725.1:281240427-281250427 GCF_036898095.1 Palaemon carinicauda
GGACGGAGTAAATTTACAAACATCATTATAACGTATCCTCGTTATGACATTTTAAGCTTCCACATCCCCAAACCTGAATTAAACCCATATTGCTGTCTAAAAAACACCACCTACTTTTAGTGTTTTACTTGGATAACAGATGGCACCCAAAGCCAGATTACGTTAACATATCACTGAATTTGAAGATATGGTGCAGAGTTATGCATCTTTAAATTAACAGAATTTTATGAATAAAAAAATATACAGTAGTTATATCTTTTATTTTTCAGTATTACAAACACTATACGGATTTTCATACTTTCTATCTTGATATATTGGAGGGCCAGGTTACTGTGTTGAGGGTTACGAAAATTGCATATTATTCATGAACTATGAAATTCCTTTCGTTTCGCCTCTTGGTATTCATTCCACATTTCAATTAACTTCCTTCTAATTATACACAGTTAAATCTTTTTATTCGGTGACATTGGCAGTAGTCTTATTCCAATTAACAAATCTAAATTTACATGACTGACTTTTAATCGTAGATAGTGTCTAAAACTTTCATATCAATTATACTAGATACTGACTAGCAAATATTTAATACCTTTATTCTATCTGAAATGCTTACTCCTGGTTCTTCCTCTTATCTCATACGTGGGATAAGGCCTTTGATGCTGCTTCTTCTCGCTATTAATCACTTTTAATGACGCTTGTGCGGGAGGACACAATATCAATTATTTTTCATTATCTCTATTCCTTAATCACTGTTAAATACTTTGATTTATAACTTATGTTCTATGAAACTGGATCAACTAGACGTCAAATTTATAGATATTTATATACAACGTTAAATTTTTTTTTTTTGGTAGTATTAACAAAATATTAATTCTTCTAAGAATATCTTTATCTGCGCGGCATCATTCTTCCTAATTATGTCAAATCCAGTCTATTAGAAAGAGGTGAAAACAAATGATTAAAAAAAAAAAAAATAGAGTCGAAGAAACAAGATGAAAATTCATTAGATGTTAAGCAAAGTTATATAATATCTAAAGTCTGGAAATATATATAACAGCATTAGGTCTATCTGCTGTGGTCTTAAATGGTATCTGTTAATTGTAGACTTGTCATGCCCAATGCAAGGCACGGGACCCTGCTTTCTAGAAGCACAAAGCACGTACTGGTGTCAATATTTCTTTTAGTTTTATGACTACGCATTCCTATGAGTATAATTAATGTTATATATGTACACACACATATATATGTGTATACACACACACACACACACACACACACACACACATATATATATATATATATATATTATAAATATACTTATATTATACACATATGTATATATATATTATACACAGACATAATAAATATACCCATTTATATGTATATATATACATACATATATATATAATTTATATACATACATACATATATATAATATATATATATATATATATATATATATATATATATATATATATATATATATATATATGAGATTGGTAATGACTATACAGACTTAGAACAGACAGTAAGTCTTTCCCCAGGACACGAAGCCAAAATTAAAAGAAGGATAAGCATAGGATGGAGAGCTCTTGATTAACAAAATTAGATTATAAAATTAAAAAAAAAACACTTTTACTGAAAATAGATATATATATAATCAGATGGTCTTATCAATTTTAACGCATGTACCATAATCTTGGAGCATTACTAAAGCCTTAGAATATAAACTAGTTACAACTCAAAGAGCTATGGACAGCATAATGATGGGAATAACACTATGAGACAGAAGAAAGTGCAACACGGATAAGAAAGCAGACTAAAGTAAAGGATATTCTAACATCAGTTAAGAAGTAATGGCCATGGCCAGGACATATAATGAGAACGAAAGATAATAATGGACATTAAGAATAAAAGACTGGGTCCCTAGAGATTGCAATAGAAGCAGGGGAAGGAAGAGAAGGCGATGGATTGATTAACACAGAAAGTTTTTGCGGGTGTGGACACACGCAAGTTGAAGGACATGTCTGAGGCCTTTGTTCTCCACTGAACTAATAATGGGTGATGATGATGATGATGATGATGATGATGATATTTGCTATAATGAGAGGTTTCACTCGCCAAAATGGATTGATATCTTAACATGGATGTATGATTAAACCGTTTGTGTTTCTCTCATCTGTATGAGTTATCTTAGATACACTTTATCGAAATATATGAAAATCCTTAGAGTAAATAAAGGATTATGTCAATCAACACTAATATTGTTTACCATGCCAATTATTAATTGTATCCTATTTATGACACTATTAATGTAAAATGAATGTTATTAAATAATTCTTCAGAAAATTTGCGTATTATAATAACAGTATTTAACGGTAAGGTTTTAATTATAGGAGTAATGTCCAAAATAACAGCAAATTCTTAAAATATTTAGGTTTTTCAAGATACGCCCAATGTTCCTTGGAATAATTGTTTTAATGAAAATACAGTCTATAGAACGTTATACAGCTCCCTTGGGCACATTCTCCTAGCTACAAAGTATTAATTTCCAGAATAAAAAATCTTAATTAGTATGTAAGTACTGCAGCCACTTAAGGGACTGCAATTGCCGTATCCCATATCAATTTTCTCAGAGCTTGCCGCAGTTTTATAGATAGAATGAAAGAACAGTATCAATTTGAAGCAACAATCACAACGCACACCTGTGTCGTTAATGTTAATTACTTCAATCGAGCTCTTGGTAAGAAAAGGAGCTATTATCTACGTCAGATTTGTAGTTATTAGAGTGAAAGTGATGATTTGAAAGTTTAATAAGCGACGAGGATAGAGTTCTTCAGCTTGAATCAAGTTTGTAATTCGTTGTTTAACATTCAGCATATAGCAAATTGTTTGCCACATTTTACTAAAGGCTAATGGTTAGCAAACTTATGAGTGGGTTTTTAAAAGATGAATTTTACACATAGAAACAGTTCCTTGCTGAACCAACAGGATAGATTTCTTCAGCTTGAATCAAATTTGTAATTGTTTAATATTCATCCTATAGCAAACTGTTTGCCACGTTGTTCAACATTTTGCTAATGGCTAGCAATCTTATGAGAGTGGGATTTAAAACGAACAATCGAAGGAGATGAATTTTACACACAGCAACAGCTCCTTGCAGAAAAAAAACAGGATTAAGCTCTTCAGCTTGAAACAAGTTTGTAATTCGTAGAAAATTGTTTGCCAGATTTTACTAATGGCTAATGGTTAGCAAACTTATGAGTGGGTTTTTAAAAGAACAATGAGAGGAGATGAATTTCACACAGAGCAACAGTTCCTTGTAGAAAAAAAACAGGATAGAGTTTTTCAGCTTAAATAAAATTTGTAATTTGTTGTTTGATATTCAGTATATAGCAAATTGTTTGCCACATTTTATCAATGACTATTGGCTAACAAACTTATGAGAGTGAGTTTTTAAAAGAACAATCAAAGGGGATGAATTTTACACACAGCAACAGTTCCCTGCAGAGCCAAAGGTTTAAACGCCACTCATGAATGGCAAAGACAAGGGACAGTGACATTGCCCTATTAGGCAGGATAATGTCCAAAAGGCTGATCATATTACATATGATCAGCGCCCAAGCCCCATCTCCAACCAAGCTAGAATATCAGCGCCCAAGCCCCATCTCCACCCAAGCTAGGACCAAGGATGGCTGCTGATGACTCAACAGATAGACCTTTAGGCTCCCCACAAACACCTCATCCTTAACTCCCAAGGATAATGAGGTTGCAGCGACCAAAGGAACTAACGAGTCTGAGAGACTCTCAAACCCTAGTCTGGAAATCTCCAGGCAAGGACGCTAACTCTAGACCACCACAACCCAAACAATAGCACATTACATGTACATGATTATGTCATCTATCTGTATACAAAATGACCCCTGAAGAGGTCATTAAGTGAACATTCGTAAATGTATTCACTGCTTAACGACTCGTGAAGGAAACGAGACGACGGTTTTAATGAGAATGTTAAGAATTCCACTAGTTTACAAACCCCAGCGTCAAAGACAAAGGCACCGGATATGACATCATTATCAAAATGAAAGAAAAGGCCAACCAAGAAATATATCTCACCCGAAGGCCCATTGTTTGAATTTTGGTGGTATTGACTCGAATCCATCTTTACAGGTCCCTAAAGTTTTGAATGTTAATAATAATAATAATAATAATTACAGCAAGTGTTCATTTTTTATAATAATAATAATAATAATAATAATAATAATTATAATAATAATAAAAATATTAATAATAATGATCATAATAATAATAACTGTTCCTTTCATTTTATAATAATAATAATAAAAATGATAATAACAATAATAATAATAATAATAATAATAATACTAATATTAATAATTGTTCCTTTCCTTTTATCTGGTTTACGTAATTTTGATAGTTTTAATTTGTTTTGCTGGTTTTTAATTTTTTTCTTTTTTAAACTGTTATGTCTTCTTTACTAAAGAATCTCAGTTTTATTATTATTATTATTACTAGCCAAGCTACAACCCTAGCTGGAAAAGCAAGATGCTATAAGCCCAAGGGCTCCAATAGGGAAAAAGAGCCCAGTGAGGAAAGGAAATAAGGTTAAAAATAAATCATTCTAAAACAGTAACAACGTCAAAACAGATATGTACTATATAAACTATTAACGTCAAAAAAAGATATGTCATACATAAACTATAAAAAGACTCATGTCAGCCTGGTCAACATGAAAACATTTGCTCCAACTTTGAACTTTTGAAGTTCTGCTGATTCAACTACCCGATTAGGAAGATCATTCCACAACTTGGTAACAGATGAAATAAAACTTCTAGAATAATGTGTAGTATTGAGCCTCATGATGGAGAAGGCCTGGCTATTAGAATTAACTGCCTGCCTAGTATTACGAACAGGAAAGAATTGTGCAGGGAGATCTGAATGTAAAGGATGGTCAGAGTTATGAAAAATCTTATGCAACATGCATAATGAACTAATTGAACGACGGTGCCAAAGATTAATATCTAGATCAGGAATAAGAAATTTAATGGACTGTAAATTTCTGTCCAACAAATTAAGATGAGAATCAGCAGCTGAATACCAGACAGGAGAACAATACTCAAAACAAGGTAGAATGAAAGAATTAAAACACTTCAGAATAGATTGATCACCGAAAATCTTAAAAGACTTTCTCAATAAGCCAATTTTTTATGTAACTGAAGAAGACACAGCCCTAATGTGTTTCTCAAAAGTAAATTTGCTGTCGAGAATCACACCTAAAATTTTAAGAGTCATACAAATTTAAAGAAACATCAATACTAAGATCCGGATCTTGAGGAGCCACCGTCCTTGACCTTCTTACAATCATACTTTGAGTTTTGTTAGGATTCAACTTCATACACCACACTTTGCACCATGCACTAATTTTAGCTAAATCTCTATTAATGGATTCACCAACCCTAGATCTACATTCAGGGGATAGAATTGATGCAAAGAGAGTAGCTTCATCTCCATATGCAACAAGCTTGTTTTCTAGGCAAAACCACATGTCATGTGTATATAGTATGAAAAGTAATGGGCCAAGAACACTACCCTATGGAACACCGGATATCACATTCCTATACTCACTATGGTCCCCATCAACAACAACTCACTGAGATCTATTACTTAAAAATCAATAATAATACTAAGAAACAACCCACCCACTCACAACTGTTTCAATTTGAAAATAAGAGCCTCATGATTAACACGGTCAAAGTCAGCACTAAAATCAAGGCCAATCATACGAACTTCCTAACCACAATCAAGGGGTTTCTGTACAGCATTGGAGATTATAAGAAGGGTATCACATGCTCCAAGGCCTTTATGAAAACCAAATTGCAAACTAGGGAATAGATGATTACCTTCAGCAAACCTATTAAGACGTTTTGCTAGAAGACGCTCAAAAACTTTAGATAATATGGGAGTTATGGAAATTGGGCGGTAATCAGTGGGATTTGAGCTACCACAAACACATTTACATAGAGGAGTAACATTATCAATTCTCCAACAAGTGCTAAAAGCTCCTCTTCTTGCTAACTTGCGCAAAATAACAGATAACTTTGGAGCTAAGAAATCTGCTGTCTTTATAAAAAAACAATTGAAAAATACCATTTGGGTCTACACCTCCATAAGCATCAAGGTCCATCAACAGAGCTTTAATTTCACGAGATCGAAAAGCTAAACTAGTCAGTTTAGCCTCAGGAAAACATGAATGAGGAAGTTCAAGTTTTTCATTACTCTGTTTACTGTCAAAAACATCAGCCAAAAGGGTTGCCTTTTCCTTTGGACAGTGAGTGACTGAGCCATCTGGTTTAAGTAAAGGAGGAACTGTTGCATCTACACCAAAGAGTGCAGATTTAATATAGACCACCATTTATGTTCCTGAGTTGTACCCGAAGGGGTTTCTTTTATGGTTAAATTGTACTCCTTTTCAGTTGAGGTATAAACTCTCTGAGCAAAAGCTCGAAGCTGAGTATAGTTATTCCAGGTCAAATCTGATCTGTTACCCTTCCAAAGATGATAGGCCTTCTGCTTCTCCAAACAAGGACGTCTATAATCATCATTGAACCACGGTTTGTCCTTCACTCAGTACCTTAGTACACGAGAAGGTATACGCCTATCAATTATGTTGACTATATTCTCATTCAAAGGGACAACAGGATCTACACTACTATATAATTGTGACCAATTCAAGCACAAAAGATCATAAAAAACCCCATTCCAGTCTGCTTGGGATTTAATATAAATTTTACAAGAGTATGATATATCAGGGACAGGCTGCTCAGTCTTCACTACTAATGAAATCAAGGTATGATCAAATATCCCGACTGGAGAACCAACCTCACTAGTTATAACGCCAGGGGAATCAGTGTATACGAGGTCCAAGCAATTACCGGACCTGTGGGTAGCTTCATTTATGATTTGCTCACAGCCTGATTGCGAGGCAAAGTCTAAAGCTCGTAAGCCATGGCAATCGGTAGGAGAGATAGAACAACCACTCCCAATGGTGAGCATCAAAATCACCAACAAAGACAAAAGAAGCCTTCCTATCATCTTCTTGTATCTTAGCCATAATGGTAAGACAATCGAAAATAGAATCATCCATGTCTGGATTCCGGTATATCGAACACAAATAAAAGTTGTTATGCCTGCCACAAACTTTTATTACCTGAATCTCATGACATCCACATTGATAGCAGGACTTATGAGAAGCAGGGTACTCAGTCCTAATATACACAGCCATTCCCCTGGCCCTAAGGATGGCATCACGTTTCAACATTATTGGCTTCTTAAAACCAGTTATAAGGAGCTCAGATGAGTGCCTCATATTAGAAACCAGAGTTTCTGAGCACAAAATAATACCATACGGTCTGGACGCAACTGTAAAGTCTTCAATATTTGCATGAAGACCACGAATATTGCAATACAGAAGACGACATTGACGAAATCTAGGACGTACTGGTCCCGGATTTCGCTCAATGTCTCCAGACTGCATAAGAATTATTAGAAATAAAAAACAGACATCATACTTAAAAAATAGATTAACAAGAATTATAACAATAACAATATGTACAGAATTATAAATAGTGATTGATGAAACCCATACACTATAGTAAAAAGTCGGAAAAAGATGTCAACATGGAGGAGCCGATATACCATGCAAGGCTAAATACCCTCCAGGATAGCCACTTCAACTGAAGAGAGGACAGTAAGGATGGTTTTGAGAAGAAAAAGATTCAGAAAAGGAAAAGACAACCTCTTGATTAACCACCGGGCATCCATGGCCAACACACCATTTCATAAAAACAAGAGGAAGAAAAAAAAAATAAGACAGAATAGTGTGCCCGAGTGTACCCTCAAGCAAGAGAACTCTAACCCAAGACAGTTGAAGACCATGGTACAGAGGCTATGGCACTACCCAAGACTAGAGAACAATGGTTTAATTTTGGAGTGTCCTTCTCCTAGAAGAGCTGCTTCTCATAGCTAAAGAGTCTCTCCTACCCTTACCAAGAGGAAAGTACATTGAACAATATCAGTACAGTAATTAACCTCTTGGGTGAAGAAGTGTTTAGTATCTCATTGTTGTCAAGTGTATGAGGAAAGACGAGAATATGTAAAGAATAGGCCAGACTATTTTGTTTATGATATGACAGTATAACTGTCACATTTGACTGTGAAGTACTTCCTTAGTCTCCTTGTTTTTTGTTTCTATCTTGAAGTTTATCTCCAAACAATTAAAATACAATTGCCAATAAAACTCCTTGGAAAAGGATTTAAAATTATGTTCTATCCCTAACTTCATCACCAATACTTGCTAACTACTCGGCACACATGTCATATAACAGGAATAATATGTATATATATATATATATATATATATATATATATATATATATATATATATATATATATATCACTAATTGATATGATTTAAGGAGGCTATATGCATAATATGGTTTTGTATATAATTATGAAATATTTGGTGATATAAAATACGTAATAAAACTATTGAAATATGTGATAACCGATATGAAAACAAATCTCTCTCTCTCTCTCTCTCTCTCTCTCTCTCTCTCTCTCTCTAACAGCGGTCTTTTGTTACAATATTTTGGATTATGAGAGCTGAACATATTTTATGTTCTCATATTATGTCTTTTACAATTAATTTTAAATTACATGAAAACAAAATCTTAAGGGCGTGAGTTTTTTTTTTAGAACAAAATTGTATGCAGTTAATTCATCCTCTAAAAATAAAATTAATGCATAAAACACATGGCAAAATACTAAATAAATAAAAATAGAAATTATAAGGATTAAGAACAAAAATAAGGATAAAGTGGAATAGGGAAGTGGATAAAGAATAAACAAAGACTGATTGTATCAGTAAAAGCCTTATATAAGAGAAATGAAAAGATAACTGCAAAGAAAATATAAAAGAAGGAAGAAGGGAAAAATCTCTCAGCTTTTAGCAATAAATAAGATTAGAGTAAATAGAATATAGAAAAGAGGGAAGGACGGGATAAAACCTTTTACCCTCTGGACCAGTATTCCCTTTACTTAAAACACAACTTCACAACAACCTACTACACTAAGTTATGATGTAAAGACGTCCGGTAAATTTTGTCCAGTGCTTTAACATGGCGGTAGAAGTTAAATGAATTTTGAATTTACGATTTCTGTATAACAAGTATCAATAGCTTAGAAGTTAATAGTCGAATCAAGGGTGGAGAAATCAGCGGATAAGGAAGTTTTATATATACTGTATATATATATATATATATATATATATATATATATATATATATATATATATATATATAATTTATGTATGTGCATGTGTGTATATATGTATGTGTATATATATGTATATATATATATATATATATATATATATATATATGAGTTTGTGTATGTGTGTAATTTTATCATTTTTGTTTATAATCCTTCGCTATATTTTGTTATGCGCTATTCCATAACTGTCGTTTGTTTTTATATTGCTCAATGTTTTGAGTTAGGATTCACAATAATTGAGAGAGTACATTGGGCTTACTCTTTTGAAAGACAATCTTGCTATGTTTATCACTTCTTCGGTCCAATATTTGCGTGAGGGCTATTGGTCTAGCAGTTGTCTGTGTTTTATATCTTCAACAACTTAATAATTATAGTCTCTCTGAAGTAATACAGCACTGGATGGTAGGGTAATACATATACACTTTGAGTTATTATTATTGTTACAAGGTAAGCTATAATCCTAGTTGGAAAAACAATATGCTATAAGCCCGAGTGCTCCATCAGGGAAAAATAGCCCAGTGAGAAAAGGAAATACGGAAATAAATAAACAAAATAAGTAATAAACAATCAAAATAAAATATTTTAATAACATGAACAACATTTTATTAGATCTTTTATAAATAAACAATAAAACACTTCAAAACAAACAAGA
>NC_090725.1:281262927-281272927 GCF_036898095.1 Palaemon carinicauda
TTAAAAACCAAGCTACTACCATAGTTGGAGAAGCAAGATGCTATAAGCCCACGGGCTCCAACAGGGACAAAATAGCCCAGTGAGGAAAGGAAATAAGGAAATACACAAGCTACAAAAGAAGTAATACAAATCAAAATAAAATATTTTGGGATAAAAAGAGGATAACCGAGGGTGCAAGAAGTGTAGAATGGTTCAACGAATGTAGAGGTGTGCATCATAATCAAGCCGAGTCTTATGTGTATATTGCATATCAGTTAATGTTGTTGGTATTCTAATCACAGTAATCTTATCCTCAACATAATATCTAAAGGTTACTAGTACTTTCCCTCATACATATTCAACCATTGTAATTTACAATTCATGAGAAAGGAAATTAATTTCAGTATCTAAGAAATTTAGTTAAACAACTATACATGTTTAGAGGTTCTTGGCTATTTAAATAGGGTATATACTTTGGAATAAAAATAGATTTTTTTAAAAAATTTACGTATCCCAAGTTGTATATTAAATTTAAAGAGCATAATTTCTTAATAAACACGAGAACGATAGATAGATATATTATTGCAAGATTAATTGTTGCACACATATAACACTGGCACTTTAATCCAAACAAGAATCTGGAAATTGCATGAAAACTGTATCTCTCTATGTTTGCGAACTGAATGCCCCTCACTGTCATGTACGTGTCTTGAATCATAAATAAAATCTTTCTATCACTGAGCTCGATTAACCTCTTGACTTCAATTTACAAGATAATAAAAAGGTTAAACGTTTTGCATCAGCATCTTCAGCTTCATAATTTCATAGCCATATGAAATATCTTATATGAAATTTACTTTTCTAAGAATATTCCCTGAAGAAAAATTTTGAAAATGAAGATATTGCATTAATCGTAAGAATGTAAATAAAATAATGTTAAAAAATATTTCTTTTATGGTAATGAATTAGTTGTTCTCTACGGTTATTGATTTTTGTAAAATTAGAAGTTTCTTAGGTTTAGGTTAATCATACAAGTCAATATACAAATAACACGCACACACATACATACACTCACATATATATATATATATATATATATATATATATATATATATATATATATAAATATATATATATATATATATATATATATATATAGACACACACACACACGCACACACACACACACACATATATATATGTATATATATATATATATATATATATATATATATATATATATACAACAGAGAGAGAGAGAGAGAGAGAGAGAGAGAGAGAGAGATTCTTCTAGGATATCTCTTATATAACACAACGAAAATTGATCCTTAATATTCATTAATTAATTATATTAGACATAGTGTTGTATTTGAATTCATAGGGTCTTCATAGAATAAAGACATCAGCATGAGATCACAAAATCAATCCTTGAACATACCCAAAACCGGAACAATTGTTACTGTTTTTAGAATGATTTATCGTTAATTTGTTCCCATCATTTATTTATTTCCTTATTTCCTTTCCTCACTGGGCTATTTTTCCCTATTGGAGCCCTTGGGCTTATAGCATCTTGCTTTTCCAACTAGGGTTGTAGCTTGGCTAGTAATAATGATAATAATAAAAGAGTAGTACTAAACCCACAGAGGCTAATCAGATTGGAACAAATCTAGTCATATTAGGACTTGGCAGTTGTTCGCCAGGAAATTCTATTCATTCTTTGCTTGGAATAAATTTTCAGGGGATATAAGTTAAGGTGTACAGGAAGTTGGCTGTTGGCTCTGTGTTGATTTCTCGATAATAAAAATCAAACACGGTACCCAAATTCAGGTAATTTCTTTCATTGCTTTGTTAAAGTTAGAATATATTTTCAATATTCTTGCAGAAAAGAATCAAAGGTAATTTGAGTAAGATTTAATAAGAATCATTAGCATTACAAATCATAAAAATGAATAACCTTTAAAACAGTTTATTTTATATTAGTGAAGACCGTGAATTTTGCAGTATAAATGTTCATAGATTAACATCATTTGACAGGACGTTGGTGTATTTTTTATTTGAAATATATTACTGTCCTTTACCTTTATAGTGTTAAGTCAAAAAAGGATTTTTATTGTAATTTAAAATTGAGCTACATGCACGGAGAAATTATGATAAACACGTATATCCTTTTGGTTTTCAAATTATTATATAATAATTATCTTCAAAAATACGTATTAACCTATAAACAGGAAAATATCTTTAGTCATTAACCTTTGAAGAAGAATCTCCTTTAACGAGATTAGATAGCATTTTAATGCAAATAAAACAGCAATAAGTATATAAGATATTCTTTTTTATATATCCATAATATAACCACAACAGCAAATATACATGTTTTACTACGAAAGCGATTTTTCATTTAATGAATACAACTTTAAATACATTCATTTGATACGAATATTAGAGAGAGAGAGAGAGAGAGAGAGAGAGAGAGAGAGAGAGAGAGAGGCTACAAAAGTGGTGAGTCATTTAGTGAATACAACATGAACTATCTTCATTTAATACGAAAATTAAAAACAGAGAGAGAGAGAGAGAGAGAGAGAGAGAGAGAGAGAGAGAGATGTTCAATTCATGTAGAATCTCCTCAATATCTTACTTTTCATATCTTCAAGAAATCAACTTCGTCTCCGTCCTCAAACTGTCACAATCGTTTTCGCTCTATTCAATTCCTTTCAGTTAGCTTTCCTTTTGTCTTTGATCATTCGTCCTCCTCTTTACACATGGTCTTTTTTCCTTTCCCTTTTTCTCCACCGCCTTCTTCGGTTTCCCTCTCTCCGGAATATCCGTCTCTAAGACCCCCATTATCTTCCTTCAATTGCTGGCAGAAAAGCTGTAAAGTCGCATTTGCATAAATAAAATCTAAGACTTTGTGCTTTCTGCGCTCAAGCTTGCTCTAAATGGGTGAATTTTTTGGCTGTTTTTTTTAGAATATCTTTACCCTTAAGGCTTCGCTCAGTGGCTATTCTATGAGGGGGGATTTCGGAAAAAGATCTCTTCATATATTTATTCCTAAATGTTCCCATCGAATGGGATTCCCTTTTTATGGGCTGATCGGATTCTTCCAGACATTATTTTACTTAAAACCTTAGTGAACTTATTTTATGCCAAGATACACACACACACATACACTCTCTCTTACACACACACACACACAAACACACACACACACACACACATATATATATTATTATTATTATTATTACTATCCAAGCTAAAACCCTAGTTGGAAAAGCAAGATGCTATAAGCCCAGGGGCTCCAATAGGGAAAAATAGCCCAGTGAGGAAAGGAAATAAGGAAATAAATAACTGAAGAGAACAAATTAACAGTAAATCATTCTAAAAAAGTAACAACGTCATAACAGATATGTCATATATAAACTATTAACAACGTCAAAAACAAATATGTCATACATAAACTATAAAAAGACTCATGTCCGCCTGGTCAACAAAAAAGCATTTGCTCCAACTTTGAACTTTTGAAGTTCTACTGATTCAACAACCCGATTAGGAAGATCATTCCACAACTTGGTAACAGCTGGAATAAAACTTCTAGAGTACTGCGTAGTATTGAGTCTTATGATGGAAAAGGCCTGGCTATTAGAATTAACTGCCAGCCTAGTATTACGAACAGGATAGAATTGTCCAGGGAGATCTGAATGTAAAGGATGGTCAGAGTTATGAAAAATCTTATGCAACATGCATAATGAACTAATTGAACGACGGTGCCAGAGATTAATATCTAGATCAGGAATAAGAAATTTAATAGACCGTAAGTTTCTGTCCAACAAATTAAGATGAGAATCAGCAGCTGAAGACCAGACAGGAGAACAATACTCAAAACAAGGTAGAATAAAAGAATTAAAACACTTCTTCAGAATAGATTGATCACCGAATATCTTAAAAGACTTTCTCAATAAGCCAATTTTTTGTGCAATTGAAGAAGACACAGACCTTATATGTTTCTCAAAAGTAAATTTGCTGTCGAGAATCACACCTAAAATTTTGAAAGAGTCATACAAATTTAAAGAAACATTATCAATACTGAGATCCGGATGTTGAGGAGCCACCGTCCTTGACCTACTTACAATCATACTTTGAGTTTTGTTAGGATTCAACTTCATACCCCATAACTTGCACCATGCACTAATTTTAGCTAAATCTCTATTAAGGGATTCACCAACCCCAGGTCTACATTCAGGGGATGGAATTGATGCAAAGAGAGTAGCATCATCTGCATATGCAACAAGCTTATTTTCTAGGCCAAACCACATGTCATGTGTATATAGTATGAAAAGTAATGGGCCAAGAACACTACCCTGTGGAACACCGGATATCACATTCCTGTACTCACTATGGTGCCCATCAACAACTACTCTTTGAGATCTACTACTTAAAAAATCAATAATAATGCTAAGAAACGACCCACCCACTCCCAACTGTTTCAGTTTGAAAACAAGGGCCTCATGATTAACACGGTCAAAGGCAGCACTAAAATCAAGGCCAATCATACGAACTTCACGACCACAATCAAGGGATTTCTGTACTGCATTGGAGATTGTAAGAAGGGCATCACATGCTCCAAGGCCTTTACGAAAACCAAATTGCAAACTAGGGAATAGATGATTACCTTCAGCAAACCTATTAAGACGTTTTGCCAGAAGACGTTCAAAAACTTTAGATAGTATGGGAGTTATGGAAATTGGGCGGTAATCAGTGGGACTTGAGCTACCACAAACACATTTACATAGAGGAGTAACATTACCAATTCTCCAAATAGTGCTAAAAGCTCCTCTTCTTGCTAACTTGCGCAAAATAACAGATAACTTTGGAGCTAAGAAATCTGCTGTCTTTATAAAAAACAAAGGAAAAATACCATTTGGGTCTACACCTCCATAAGCATCAAGGTCAATCAACAGAGCTTTAATCTCACGAGATCGAAAAGCTAAACTAGTTAGTTTAGCCTCAGGAAAACAGGAATGAGGAAGTTCAAGTTTTTCATTACTCTGTTTACTGTCAAAAACATCAGCCAAAAGGGTTGCCTTTTCCTTTGGACAGTGAGTGACTGAGCCATCTGGTTTAAGTAAAGGAGGAACTGTTGCATCTACACCAAAGAGTGCAGATTTAAGGGTAGACCACCATTTATGTTCCTGAGTTGTACCAGAGAGGGTTTCTTTTATGATTAAATTGTACTCCTTTTCAGTTGAGGCATAAACTCTCTGAGCAAAAGCTCGAAGCTGAGTATAGTTGTTCCAGGTCAAATCTGATCTGTTACCCTTCCAAAGGTGATAGGCCTCCTGCTTCTCCAAATAAGCACGTCTACAATCATCATTGAACCACGGTTTGTCCTTCATTCGGTACCTTAGCACACGAGAAGGGATACGCCTATCAATTATGTTGACTAGATTCTCATTCAAAGAGACAACAGGATCTACACTATTATATAATTGTGACCAATTCAAGCACAAAAGATCATGCAAAATCCCATTCCAGTCTGCTTGGGATTTCATATAAATTTTACAGGAATATGATATATCAGGGACAGGCTGCTCAGTCTTCACTAATAATGAAATCAAGGCATGATCAGAAGTCCCGACTGGAGAACCAACCTTACTAGTTATAACGCCAGGGGAGTCAGTGTATACGAGGTCCAAGCAATTACCAGACCTGTGAGTAGCTTCATTTATGATTTGCTCACAGCCTGATTCAGAGGCAAAGTCTAAAGCTCTTAAGCCATGGCGATCGGTAGGAGATATAGAACTTAACCACTCCCTATGGTGAGCATTAAAATCACCAACAAAGACAAAAGAAGCCTTTCTATCATCTTCTTGTATCTTAGCCATAATGGTAAGAAGACAATCGAAGATAGAATCATCCATGTCTGGATTCCGGTAGATCGAACACAAATAAAAGTTGTTATGCCTGCCACAAACTTTTATTACCTGAATCTCATGACATCCACATTGATAGCAGGACTTATGAGAAGCAGGGTACTCGGTCCTAATATACACCGCCATTCCCCTGGCCCTAGGAATGGCATCACGTTTCAGCATTATTGGCTTCTTAAAACCAGTTATAAGGAGCTCAGATGAGTGCCTCATATTAGAAACCAAAGTTTCTGAGCACAAAAGAATATCGTACTGTCTGGACGCAACTGTAAGGTCTTGGATATTTGCATGAAGACCACGAATATTGCAATACAGAAGACGACATTGACGAAATCTAGGACGTACTGGTCCCGGATTTTGCTCAATGTCTCCAGACAGCATAAGAATTAATAGAAATAAAAAAGAGACATCATACTTAAAAACTAGATTAACAAGAATTATAACAAAAACAATATGTACAGAATAATAAAAAAAGTGATTGATGATACCCATAGACTATAGTAAAAAGTCGGAAAAACTGGTCAACATGGAGGAGCCGATACACCATGCAAGGCTAAATACCCTCCAGGATAGCCACTTCAACTAAAGGGAGGACAGTAAGGATGGTTTTGAGAAGAAAAAATCAGAAAAAGGAAAAGACAACCTCTTGATAAACCACCAGGCATCCATGGCCCTTCTATTAAGCCTGCCCAACACACCATTTCAAAAAAACAAGAGGAAGAAAAAAAAATAAGATAGAATAGTGGGCCCGAGTGTACCCTCAAGCAAGAGAACTCTAACCCAAGACAGTGGAAGACCATGGTACAGAGGCTATGGCACTACCCAAGACTAGAGAACAATGGTTTAATTTTGGAGTGTCCTTCTCCTAGAAGAGCTGCTTACCATAGCTAAAGAGTCTCTTCTACCCTTACCAAGAGGAAAGTACACTGAACAAATTGCAGTACAGTAATTAACCCCTTGGGTGAAGAAGTGTTAAGTATCTCATTGTTATCAGATGTATGAGGAAAGACGAGAATATGTAAAGAATAGGCCAGACTATTCTGTGTAAGTGTAGGCAAAGAAAAAATAAGCCGTGACTAGAAAGAGGGATCCAATGCATTACTGTCTGGCCAGTCAAAGGATCCAATACCTCTCTAGTGGTAGTATCTCAACGGGCGGCTGGTGCCCTGGCCAACCTACTACCTATATATATATATATATATATATATATATATATATATATATATATATATATATATATATATATATATATTGTGTGTGTGTGTGTGTATGTGTGTGTGCGCGCGTGTTTGTGTGCATAAAACTTGAAGGAACACGTGATGCTTAGATGCAACAAACCATAAGGAAAACTAATAATACTGAGTGAGTCCTGACTGCTTAGTCTCACGGATTCATCAAAGAAAATTCCTCTTGATGATATCGTTAGGCAAAACTGATAAGGATTTACTAGGTATTCTAAAATTTTCATTGTGGTTTATTACAGACACAAACACACACACACGCATTTATATATATATATATATATATATATATATATATATATATATATATATATATATATATATATATATAAAAGTGTTTCTCGGTTTAGGTGACATGTCACCTGAGCCTTTGTAGTTTGTTGGGACAGAGTGAAAAATCACATTTTACAGACACAAGACCATCACCTAACCGAATGTTTCCTACCTAACCTAACCTGACCTTACCTAACCTAACCTAACCAACCTAACCTAAGGTTCTCCACCTAACCTAACCTAGGAGCCGTATCCTTAAACTGTCGTACTCTTATCATACCCTATCCCAACGAACTACATTCACCCCCATGTCACCTCGGAATATGTGAAAAAAAAAGTTTTTGTTTTTAAATGCAATCTTTTTCTCAATAACATGAACCCCACCTGCATTATCGCTTCATGAAATACCGATGGGGTTATCATGCCCCCTGGCTCTCGTATATTAATTCACCAAATATCTGATATCTAAGTTTTTACTTTTTTTTCTTTTTTTTTAAACTTATGCCAATCGTTTCGCTGGTGCACATAAATCCACTATACCAGTTCTGTAACGTTATTTCAACTTGAAGATACTTTATATATTCTAACAATGACAAGTATCGAAAATCAATCTATAATGTTATATTGCATATTTTAGGCACGTTGTCTATTTTCTTGACTTATTGTGTATGTTAGAAGTGATGGTCGATACAAATTTGTCAGTATTAGACACCGAGGAGATTAGTATTTACATACCACATTCAAGAGTTCATTGAAAACGTTTTAGAAAACTGCACACATTTGTTAAGGCAATTTAAAAAATAAAAAAAAAAATTAAAAAAAAAAAATAAAAAAAATAAAAAAAATAAATAAAAAAAATAAAAATACAGATATGCAACCTAGCAGATGCAAAAAAGAAAAACCGCTCATGTACTCATGCAAATTATCTTGTAAATATTAAATGGAAATGAAATCGAATATATAAATATTTCCTATTAAAACATACATTAGTTACGGTTTTTATAGACATATTTCATACTTAACAAAAACTCTATGACCTCAGTGAAGGAAATTAATTGTTGTTGTTATTTAGTTGTTAATATATTTTCTCATTACTAAATGACTCCCTTTTTTCCCCCATAAGCTATTTTCAAAAACGCTCAACGATTACTGTTCTTCATTGAATATTATCAGAATTAAATCCATTTCTAAGAAATAGTAATTCTTACTTTTTATCCTACATAATTTTTTGAAAGTTTCCTTATCATTAACCTGTTGTTAGTTTTTAGTTTTGACTGCTTCTAATATATATATATATATATATATATATATATATATATATATATATATATATATATATATATATATTTACATGCACACATATATAAATGTATATATATTTACATGCACACACACACACACACACACATTTATATATATATATATATATATATATATATATATATATATATATATATATATATATTATATATGTAATATATATACACATATATACATATATATATATATATATATATATATATATATATATATATATATCTATATATCTCTCTATATGTGTGTCCATGTGTATGACCTACATGCATTATAATCTGAGATATTAATTTCGGCATGTTTTTGCGAATGCGCAACTACAACAGATAAATGAGTAACGCAAGTCATATGTAAATAGAACAAACAAAGCCAACATAAACAATAAGCTTTAAATATAATTAGAAATCTTCAAAACAACTGATGAAAAATAAAGGTATAAACAGGGCTTAGTGATTGGATATTGCTATGCTGGTACCTGATCTTATGTGAACATAAACTTAGGTTAGAGGCTGTATATTGCATTGCATTTTTACATATTTCAGATTCATTTTTTATACTTACTAAACAACTGTAATGATCTGAATACTTTTAGATTTGCGCATTTTTTGATTTTTCAAAATATTTTACTTTTTACTAGTTCAAGCTATTTTCATTTTTCAACTTAACGTAAATCGAGAAGGATTGATTGATATTTCAAGAAAAAATTCCAATAAAGGAATCAAAAGAGTCAAGCGAATATTTTCTTATACTTTTACTGGGGAATAATCTTGCTGATATGTAACTGGTTAGATTATTTGAGACACTTTAGAAAGGGGTAGACTATCACGATTTTATGAGGCGAAAGAGATGAAAAAGTTATCGAATCGACAGTTCTTTTTCTCCAAATTCTCGTGTAGTTTAAGTGAGAGCGCAGATAATATTCACTTTAATGGACTAGGAAGCTTATTCAACTATGACCAAGGGGCTCTTGCTATCAGTATGAAAAGCAGCATTCAAAATGAACAGAAAACAACAATATTTTGTAGAAGTAAATGAAGTTTAAAAGTTATCGTGCTGCATCAAATATACTATTACAAGAATAATCAAATTAGAAAATTTACTCTTACTGGAATATTTTGGTAGAGATTGAAACGGTCCACGTGAATCTCAAGAAATTCTAAAACGAATATGATCAATAGTAACAATTTCATGATCTAAAGGTCTGATGTTTACACATAAGTCTTGGGTCGTGCCATTTACAGCCATGAACGTTCATAAATATTTTCCTTT
>NC_090725.1:281275427-281282927 GCF_036898095.1 Palaemon carinicauda
CTCCACCATTTTTCCTTTTACCAAAAAAGGATAAAAAGTCTCCTGTTCTATCATTCTAAAGCTATGTCTCATTTTCTTTTTTAATTAATGGAAGGCCCCTCTTATGTCCCCAATGCACCCAACTATTTTGTATGTTCTTTTCTGTGCTATGCACTAAAGCCATTAATATGCAGTCGTGTGCAGAGGCAAGGGAAAGATATTGTCCCACTAGTGTGCATTATACTCAGAAATAATGTATATGACTAAGAGTTTTTTTTTTTACTGCTTGCAAAAAGTTTAAATGGTAAAACTTGAGGCTAAAAGGACTCACAAAAGATAGAAGAAAAGATGCGTCGGTGTTAAGTGAATCCTTGAAGTTAAATATAATTTTAAAAGTTACATCAGTTTGCACGTATTTCAATCTATTTATCATTATGTCAAAATGATTGTTAAAGAGCAATATTCACAATGATTTGCACGTTAAATAAAAAATAAAACCATGACATTGCAAACACGTTGATGTTTTACTATTTTACTTAACAGTAAAAGATTTCCAGACGTTTTTAAAACAGTTTTTTTTAAATTAAATATTTTTATAAAAGACTATTAGAGATATGTTTATTGATCAACAATATGTTATGTATAACATATTTCCTTATAGTTCTTTTATTCACAAGCTGATATAACTTTACTTAATTAGGTTATCCTAAAGATGAAGAATATAGCGTGAAAAAATATTTAGATGATAGCTTCTAATAACCATGGAAGTTTATCTATAATGAATTTTACTTCAGTTTTAATTGCTTTTCAAATTTTTTTTTTTTTCTTTTTTTAAGCTAATACGCGTTTGCCGCGAGCTTCTGCAATCGCTGTTAATGTTACATATTTCCTCTGAATATTGAATATATTATAACAATCCCTGAAGTCATAAATTATTGCAATCATGAAAACGTCATTATATTTTCAACATATTCTTCACAGAAAA
Source organism: Palaemon carinicauda (assembly GCF_036898095.1). Taxonomy (NCBI): domain Eukaryota; kingdom Metazoa; phylum Arthropoda; class Malacostraca; order Decapoda; family Palaemonidae; genus Palaemon; species Palaemon carinicauda. The sequence goes on from NC_090725.1 coordinate 281,276,392, forward strand.
CAGACATTTATTTGTCTTACAAACTTCGACCGCTCATTATAGAAAACAAGATACAAGTAAAGTCCATTGTCAGTAATATTCCAAGCTACTATTTAATCGTGTATGAAACTTCAAAAATAAAATTTCCATTTAAAATTGGTTCCCAATAATGTTTTCTGTATCATTTGAATTGAGGAACATGATATGACTGATTTTGTAGTAATAATAAGAAACAATTAAGTCTATGAATGGTATGTTGTGCCCAAAATTAAATATTTTACAAGCTTGGTTGATGTAAAGGCACATAAGCTATTAATAACTGCTTTCTTCCCGTGTGCATGAATTAGTGCTTTCAAAGGGAATTCAGACTAGTAACATTATCATGCCATTCCAAACAAGTCTAAATGCTCAAATTATCTAAAATCTATGATGCTACACATAATAAATGCTATTGTTCTAATAAAGAAACACACTACGGAAAAACCATTACCGAAAAAAATATAAAGGATAAATTACCAAAATAATTAAATGAAATAAAAAAAAGCAAGGTTAAATACATTAATAATAATAATAAAAAAAAAAAAAATTGAAAAGAAGTATATGCCGAACATATGCCCCATCAATATTAAAAAAATTGCCAGTAACTCAAACCGACATCAATTCCTTTTTCTAAACTGCCTAAAAGATTTGATTTCAATGGTTCTAATATTTCCAAATTTCATAACCATGGATCGTAAACACGCATAAACTTATACAGTTAAAATAAATAGTTTCCTTCGTTATTTCTTGATGCAGAAAATGTTTCATTCTGCAAAGTTTTAAAATTCAGCAGTTTTCTATTCTTGAATTTTTCAAAATCTTTATACGAAGAGACAAATCTCAATATCAATAATGTTAAGCAAACAAAAATAAAAATATTTATTCGCAAAAGTTTACCATTTTATTTAATTAGAAATAAGGGGAAGAATGAACGACAAAGAACAATTAAAGGGAAATGTGAAGTAAATAATGAAGCTAAGTAAATTTAAAAAAAAGTAGATAAATCAACAAAATTATCAAAGTAAAAATTAACAAAGCACAAAGATCAGAGACCACTGGCAGCAAATCAATCTTCAGTTCTAGCACAGATAGGCCTTACTATGTTAGGAGTTATCAACTTGATCATGGAATCAGTGAGATTAAATGTAGACAAGCAAGTTTCCAGCAACGGCTAATCACCCAACATAAGTAAGAGATTGCGTGGTAATATTTATAACTTATTCATATTTGACTACTACATTCCGAAAAAAAAAGTTTGGAAATTATATTTTTCAATGGTATGGGATAAAACACTTAAACATAAAACATGCCATTTTTTATTCCGGAAACATCCTAAAGTTGATATAAAACGTCTTAGATGCGGATAAAATTTCAGAAGATGCCTGATAGATATTTTCTCAATAGGAAAACTGTTTATACTTATTGATTTACCTATATAAAGAAGACTGAAGGCAAAAAAAAAAAAAAAAAAAAAAAAAAAAATTCCTTATGTAAAGTTATAGTTATGTCATTTGCATATTCTTATAAGCATTTTTAATAGCCAAGCTACTGCCTCAATTGTAAGAGGGAAAGTGCCGAAAAGAAATATAAGTATACTTAGTAACAATTTCTTTAAACAACCCCGTCTATGATTCAATGTCACCTGGACTGAGGCTTCTTTCTGACGCTAAATTAATTTTTAAGTCTTCTCGACTAAATTATAATAATAATAATAATAATAATAACAATAATAATAATAAAAAACGCTACTTCTCAACGAACTGCGAGCGAAAAAGAAAGACCAGAGTGTACAACAAAGAGTGCTTTTAGAGTCTCATGATACTGTAAAAAACAGATTAGGTTTTTTTAGATTTTAATAATAATAATAATAATAATAATAATAATAATAATAATAAAAATTATTATTATTATTATTATCTTTACTAGCTATGCTATAACCCTACTTGAAAAAAATAGCCCAGTTGGGAAATTAGCCCAGTGGGGAAAATAGCCCAGTGGGGAAAGGAAATAAGGACAACTCCAAGCAAGAGAATTCTAACCATAAGACAGTGGGAGACCACGGTACAGACTAGCGATCAATGCTTCATTTTTGAGTATCCTTCTCTTCGCAAAGTAGCTTAGCATAGCTGAAGAGTAGAACAATTAAAGGCCACATAATTAACTCCTTAAGTGAAGAAGACTTTTTCGATTATCTTAACACTATCCGGTGTATGAGGAAAGAAGAGAATGTGTAAAGAGTAAGTTAAACTACTTCGATGTATGTTTTGGCAAAGAGAAAATTTGCCATAACCAAAGAGAGAGTCAATGTAGTACGAGAGAGTCAATGTAGTACTATCCGGCTTGTCAAAGGACCCATTAACTTTGTGACGGTAGTATCTCAACGGGTGGCTGGTGCCTTGGCTAACTTACTACCACGATAAATGTTTCGGGAGTTATTGAAAACTTCTTAATACATGCAATCCCAAGGGAATCATACTCTGTTTACACTTAAGGAGATGGCGAAGAAGCGTACATGTGGTCATGATTATGAATATTGGTGCATAAATAGGTGTCCACAGCCCGTTAACCAGCAGAAATGAACAGAGATCAAACATTGATAAAGAATGGAGGAATATGTAATATACGAAAGGATAAGGAAAGAAAGTCAATAAAAAACATGAGCAAATATCTATACACTACAAGAAATGTTATAAAGTACATATTATGAGTTAATAAGACAAACTTAAGATATATAAAAAATATATATATATATTTATAATGAGACAGAATATAAGGGTCAAGGCATTTCCTCATGATATGAATACATTTATACTGAGATATCCTTACGCTGTATGCAAGTAGCAAATAAAATAATCCTAAGAATATCACAAACCGAACGCAAAGTGACATTCATTTCACGAATATTTTTAAGGTCCAGATTTATAAAAAGCTCGTTCATGAAAAACCCTCACAATAACTTCTAAAAGAGACTCCGAGAGCAAATGCATAACAAAAATGCAAAAACGTGCTATAAAATGAAACCATTTTGAGTAGCCTGGAGCGCAAAGCTCAAAGCCATCAGTTTTATATATGCAAATACGACTTTACAGCTTTCATGCAGGCAATTGAATGCAGATAATGGAAGTATTACTGCTGGATTTTCCCAAACAGTGGAGAGAAAGGAATATTACGGAAACGGTATGCAACTGAATGTTCAATAGACTCTGCTGAAAACAGTTTTCATAGGAAAATCTCAAATAAACATTCTCTCTCTCTCTCTCTCTCTCTCTCTCTCTCTCTCTCTCTCTCTCTCTCTCTCTCTCTCTCTCTCTCTCTCTCTCTCTCTCTCTCCCAATATAATGTCCAGCATCTATTCGAGACATAGATTTTCTCAACTTGAAAGATATCATGAATTACTACATTAATTTTCCTTATTTTCCCCTTATAATCTGCATCCATGTAGACCGGTCGATGCCTCTCTACTAAGCCCATTTATTGCTTTAAGTTACTAGTTTGTAACCCTCCCATTCATTGTGGACCTCTGCCAAGTCCTGCCAGTCTTGGCTATCCTCGGAGAGCAATAAAGCACTCAATGATAAAGAGCAGCTTCACAAATACTTATACGATTCGACGTATTACAAAACACGCAATCAAGTCTTATTGGCTAGCTATAATAGTATTTAGATTGAAAAAAAAAAAAAACCGTAATTATAGATTTTTTTTTCTTAATCACTTTTTTGCCAGGTAAGAAAAAAATATGTAAAAAAAAAAAATGGAAAAAGGCTCTATTGCTTTGTTTTATAATGTCTATAGAAATTTTCCGTATACATATACTGCTCTCAGCCGTATTTCAGTAAAATACAGGCGACCGTAATTTCACCATACTTTGTTATTATCTTTTACGGGATGGTGACCGTAATCTCCCTCCTTTACGTCAATATATCCGTTTTTTTAAACCGGTAAATATCCTGGAATAAATGTTGCCAGACATTTACTGTTTTATTAATTAAATCTTTTAACAGTGTGCCTAACTCTATACACATCTATTTGTGAATTTAACTATATCATACTCCTAGCATAGATTTTCTTACGAGTCTACTACAATAAAAAAGAAACATTATAATGCATGAGAATGTTATCTCATTCACAATACCATTATTCTATGTAAATAAGTATTATAAAATACATAAAGTAATCAATGGGAATGTTATCTCATTCGTAATACCAGTATTCTATGTGAATATGTATCATAAAATAAATGAAATAAAGCACTGTATTATCATTATTATTACTAGCCAAGCTACAACCCTAGTTGGAAAAGCAAGATGCTATAAGCCCAAGGGCTCCAACAGAGAAAAATAGCCCAGTGAGGAAAGGAACTGTTATACGTTTACCGAAAATTGTTGAACTAAGACCTCATTTGAAGGGTTTGTAATTTTACACCGAAAATAGAAGAACTATATAAGCATTCAGTTAATAAAAGTCTAAGGCAATGGAAATGGAACAGCTAATGGAGCATTGCTCGCGATATACTCATTTCTGATCGGTTTGAATTTTCTTATCAGCTCAGTGCAGTAGCGAACCTCTTTGGATAATACAATCAACATTATTTCAGAATTTACTTTTTATCAATAATAGGGAAAATTGGATTTTACAAATGCTGTGAAATGAGCCTTTTAGCATATATGAGTCTATCCTAAAGCTTATAAGTGTATATATATATATATATATATATATATATATATATATATATATATATATATATATATATATATGCAAAATAGGTATGAATATGTATGTTTATAAGAACATGCTTATATATGCACATTTACACGAATATTTACAAGCATGTATGTGGATGTGTATGCATATATGTAAATACATAAGCATACATGAAAGTATATATGCATACATATTACTATTAATATGCATCTACCATATGAGACAAATGCACAATAATAATTTTTTTTTAGTAACTATCGCAGTGGCCAAAGAAAAATCAGCTGACCTCGAAATTGCACTTTTAAGAGCCACATTTGGCTAATGGGATGTGAGATACTGCCACGAAAACGCCTGTGAACTTGAGCTCTCACAGGTAACATGTTTTTTTTTTTTTCTCTCCATGTATTGTTCAGCAAATGTTTTTATGGTAGCATTTTCACTGGGGCAAATAAAATGTAATAATCTCGACTATTAAATCAGTCCTCTTTGAGGAGTAAGAAGGATCTAGTGAGGATTCACTCTTTATCTTAATATTTCCTGTTTTTGCCTATATACATATGTATGTATGTATGTATATACATGCATATATAAGTATAGATATGGATACACAAACATAAACATATATGAATATATATATATATATATACATATATATATATATATATATATATATATATATATATATATATGTATATATATATATATATATATATATATATATATATATATATATATATAGATATATATATAAATGTTTACGTGAGTGTGTGGTTATGTATATCTATCTAGATACAAATAGATATAGAGAGGATGTATATATATATATATATATATATATATATATATATATATATATATGAAATATTTCAAGAATACATAAACTATGAAACGAGAACAGAACAGAAATAAATTTGCAACAATAATTCCACCATAGGAGTTTTACATTTCCATATAATAAATAGTAATATAAAAGTAGAGTACATATAAATATCCCGACCAGTGTTCATATCACGTGAAAATTCTCTCTTGAGTAGGATAAACATTCACAGCAGGCGCTAATTTAATCTGAATTACAGCTAGTTATAAAGACTGTCTTATGTAGTTAATGTTTTTCTGTAATTACTGATAGTATCAATGAGATACAGGGACTAACTAACTATGGAACTCATATTGTCCATATTCAATGCTAACACTACAGTATCATTACATATATTTTTTGCGTCAACCAACATGTCGAATTAGATGGGAGAAAATCATGAACAAAATTACTACCAGACTTCAATTACCAAATACATTTACATATACATTTACGTAGATGAATGGAATATACATAGCTCTACCTATTTATGTATCTATTCATACATAGAAATAATAATATATATAAAACCATTTTCAAAATAGTGCATAAAGAAATTTTTGTCCATACAAAAAGTCTTCACAATTAAAAAGGATAATAACAATATATACAGTAATAAGGATAATTTTACCATTATAATACATGTAATTAATATCTTTATAGGAGTGGTGGTAATTACAATAATAAGTAATTACAAAAACATATTAAAAAATTACATACCCATTGTTTATAAATCTCCTTAAAGGATATTCCCTGAGAAAGAAATATAGGACATTTCCTATTAAGTTTCGGTCAGCTTGGGGCCGCTCTCCATCAATAAATTTTAAGATACGCTGTGACTCTGTATTATAAAGTTGAATTGATTCGTTAACGGAAGCTTTGACATTATGTGAAATTTAAGTCGAAATAAAGCTGAAATGAAATACTTATCTATCTATCAAAATAAGTTTGACATTACATA
>NC_090725.1:281290427-281317927 GCF_036898095.1 Palaemon carinicauda
AAATAATTAGATAAAGTGTGAAAGTTAGGATTAAATGTTGTAACAGAACATAAAAAAAAAACCTTAAGGATAATTTATAGAGATAATGTGCAATATTATGAGAACGTTTTGTAAAATGATTATTTATCAAGATCTGTTAAAATATTTTTGTATTCTAAGCCATGCATTAGTAGAAGTATTTAAGCAGGATAATGTCTACACTAAAGTCAAATCGGCTCTCAAGCATGATTATGTTATGTCTCCATAGGCATGCGATGTATCCATAGATGAAAAGCTGCAAATGATCATAAATAGGACATTAGATGTTGGTGCTACATAGTTAGATAAGAAAATTAGTTGTTTATAGGATGTAGCGCGCTCGGTGTTAGCAGCTTAAGAACTGCCGATTGGGGAAAGTAAAGAGAAACTACAGAAGCTATCCTATTTGTTTCCTTATTTCCTTTCCACACTGGAATATTTTCCCTGTTGGACACCTGGGGCCTATATCATCCTCCTTTTCAAACTAAGGTTGTAGCTCATATAATAATAATAATAATAATAATAATAATAATAATAATAATAATAATAATATAATAATAATAATAATAATAATAATAATAATAATGATGATGATGATGATGATGATGATGAAAAAAAATAATAATAATAATAATGATAAAACTAATAATAATAATAACGATAATTATAATAATAATGATAATAATAATAATAATAATGATAATAATAATAATAATAATATAATAATAATAATAATAATAATTATAGGCAGCTTTAGCTTTTGCCTGTCTTATATTCACAAGAAAAAGTGTAACAAAATCCTCCTTACTATATTCAACACTGGCGTTCTTGAATAATTGAGATTGCAAATTATATTCGTGACTCAATATGGGTTGTTAAAAGTAGAAAATGTAAGGATCATTATATGGGAATGGTGGTAAATAGCAACCAGAAAGATAGGATGATGAATGTTAGTATGGATGGTAAAGGATTCAATTCGTATTAGTCTCGTGGAATATGAATATACCTTTGATAAGGGCAAGACAAGAGGAGAGGTAAGTCACAAAATGGGAGAAAAAAGGTAGCAGGATGTTGTAATACATTAGCAAGAAACATTATTAAGCTGAAGGTGCTGAATATATATATATATATATATATATATATATATATATATATATATATATATATATATATATGTATATATATTTATATATATATATATATATATATATATATATATATATATATATATATGTATATATATATATATATATATATATATATGTATGTATGTATATACTGTATATTGTGTTTGTGAGTAAGGAACGCATGGGTTAAATTCATACGCTCTTCGCGGGGAAAAATCTAAAAATCTAATTTTTTACAAGTTTATCAACGGGTATTAACGATTCACAGACTACAATCGATATTCCTTGTGTATATAAGCATGCATGTGTTTTGTCTATCTAAGTAATTATGAAACTTATGACTACGTTAGATGTCCTTAAAGGTTTAACATTGGTATTTAAGCATGTGTAACTAAAGAGTCACTTTATCCTGAAAAGTAATTGTCAACCTTTCAAGTTTTCTAAACCAAAATACTAGAGAATTTAATTACATAAATAACTACATGCAAAGATTACTTTGTAGTCATGACAAAAGAATGCAGTACTAAAGTTCAGCCTCATTTTTCCATTCGAACAATATGACTATTATATTTCATTCTTCACATTAAGAAGGTATATAAACTTGGAGTAATGTCTAGATTTTTCGATGAAGATGAAACAATTTTGGAAGAAATTACTGAAAAAAAAAAAAACAATACTAGCACAATGATGGCATGACCCTACGACATTTTACACTATAACCAAAAAATATGGATAAAACTTGAGGAAATATTCTAGATGAAGAAGCAAATTACTTGCAATTCATTAAGCATGAAAAAGAGGCTTTACAACATAGTGGAAATTAATGGAAAGATACTATAAAATGTAAGAGAAAATGGTGGGAAAGTTGTAGCATTTGCAAGCACCAGAGAATGTAAATTCTTTGTAAAACCCTATTCTCAGAACCTGCAGTCGGCTATAAAGATATTGCATTTACTGAGGAATCATATTTAAGAATATTCCCTAATCCAGACTCAGCATTGAAGTATTTTATTCCTAAATGTATTTGAAATCCACCGAAACTCCAACAAGAATCTTCAGATAAATTTCGAGTTTAGATTTATAAGTCTTGTACAGGGAATTGTTTATACTAATCAACCCCTTGGTTTCCTATGGGAGACTTCAACAAAGGTAGGCAGAGTATAAAGAGCCTTTTTTCCCATATTGAACAAATCTATAGGGTTGAAATGAGATTTGACATATTCAACGATATTAACAAATGGACAATAATCCAATTTTTTTTTCACTCAGCCCATTTTCTTTTTCTTATCACTGACAGGAAAGGTGAATCTTACTTATCTCTACTTATCGTTAATTTCTCTAAGATTTCATAAAATTGATAGTGCAAGCAGAAAAACTCACATCTGAAGATCGATTTTAAATTTGTCAAAGGAATTATTATGATAATAATGATAATAATAATTATAATAATAATAATAATAATAATAATAATAATAATAATAAAAATAATAATATAATAATAACGATAACATTAACAATAATAATAATAATAATAATAATAATAATAATAATAATAATAATAAATAATAATATTTCAATCCAATATAAAAAGAATTATATTCAGACAAATTTCCGCCAAAAAAAAATAAAATATTTTTCTTGCAAACAATCCCGAGTTTAAATCTGTTGTTTTGATCGCATTGTAAATACAGCTGTGAGCGTTTTAATCTCCTATAATTGAAAATTAAAGCAGTCGACATCTCTGCATGACTATGTAATGCTTCTTTGTTGTTGGCGTCCATATTACCGTGTTTTATGACACTGATATACATGCATAATGCCAATAGTCAAGCACGATATGCATATGCAGGCAGCATCTAAATGTTAAAGAGATTACTCTCTCGATGCGACCTCTCTTATCTCTTGCTTCTTTGGGGACACTTTTTTAATAAAGTAACCTGACTTAAAAGTTAAAGGATGCTCATGAATGGCAAAGGGAACGGCCAATGTTTAAAGGCCACTCATGAATGTCGGAGGCAAGGGGCAAGGTTTAAAGGCCATTCGTGAATGGCAGAGTCAAGGGACAAGGTTTAAAGGCCATTCACGAATGGCAGAGGCAAGGGGCAAGGTTTAAAGACCACTCATGAATGGCAGAGGCAAGGGAAAAGGTTTAAAGGTCATTCATGAATGGCAGAGGTAAGGGAAAAGGTTTAAAGCCCACTCATGAATGGCTGAGGCAAAGGACAAGGTTTAAAGCCCACTCATGAATGGCTGAGGCAAGGGGCAAGGTGGAAAGGCCATTCATGAATGGCTGAGGCAAAGGACAAGAATTAAAGCAGACTCATGAATGGCTGAGGCAATGGAAAAGGTTTAAAGGCCATTCATGAATGGCTGAGGCAAAGGACAGGGTTTAAAACCTACTCATGAATGGCTGATGGAAGGGGCAAGGTTTAAAGCCCATTCATGATTGACAGAGGCAAGGACAAGGTTTAAAGCCCACTCTCTAGGGCAAAGGACAAGGTTTAAAGGGCATTCATGAATGACTGAGGCAAAGGACATGGTTTAAAGCCCACTCATGAATGGCTGAGGCAAATGACAAGGTTTAAAGCCCACTCATGAATGACTGAGGCAAGCGACAAGGTTTACAGGCCATTCATGAATGACAGAGGCAAGCACAAGGTTTAAAGGCCACACATGAATAGCAGAGTCAAAGGGCAAGGTTTAAAGGCCATTCATGAATGGGAGAGGCAAGGACAAAGTTTAAAGTCCACTCATGAATGGCAGAGGCAAGGGACAAGGTTCAAAGTCCATTCATGAATGGCAAAGGCAAGGGACAAAGTTTAAAGTCCAATCATGAAGGGCAGAGGCAAGGGACAAGGTTTAAAGGCAATTCATGAATGGCAGAGGCTAAGGACAATTTTCAAAGGCCACTCATGAATGTCTAAGGCAAGGGACAAGGTTTAAAGGCCATTCATGAATGGCAGAGAAAAGGGACAAAGCTTGAAGATCACCCATGAAAGGCAGAGGTAAGGGACAATGCAAGCGGGACAATGTCCTAGAGAATGGCAATATACGTATAATCAGCGACAAAGGAAACTCTCCACCAAATCTAGGACCAGGGAGTACCAGGCAATGGGTGTTGATAACTCACCAGGTAGACCTATAGTCTTCCCCAAACCGCACATCCTAACCTCAAAAGGATGATGAGGTTGCAGACCCTAAATGAACTAACAAGTTTGAGCAGGACTCAAGCTCAAGTCTAGCGATCACCAGGCAGAGACGTTACCAATAGGTTACAACAACGTTTCATTTGCTTCAAATAATTTCACTTTAAATGGTCACAAAAGTTGAACCTTTTAATTATATTACTTTTCCTTTTATATGGAAAATAGTGCTAAAACAAGAAACAAGATAATAGTGAAGATTATATATTTTTTTGATAATCATTCTAATTTACCACCAAAAAAAAAAAAAATAAATAAATAAAATACAATGTACCCACGGTTATTATTTTCCTCTCATATAATTTCGTGTTAAACAGCATAATTTTTAGGGCGAATTGCTCGTGTTGGAACCGTAATTATCCAGGGAAAGAAATTTGCAAACGTTTATTGCATGCATTCCGGCACCGCTCTACATCCGTTTTGCATTTGCATATCTTTTGTCTGCGTATGAATGGTACAAACCAACTCCATAGGAAAACTAGAATATATGTCTTGCCATTTTTGTATTTATAGAAAATGGAATATGCAAATGTATGACAGGGATGAAAGCAATTTTAGCTTTTGGAGCAAAAAATAAAATAAAAATCAGAGCAAAGGGTTGATATTTACAACTACTGTACATTTGCCAAAAAGATGGATGGAAATTGTCTGAATGCATTGTAAGTTTTTTCCTTACACAATTGATTTCCTATTTCAACGCACACGCACACACACATATATACTGTATATATATATACATATACATATATACATATATAATAATAATAATAATAATAATAATAATAATAATAATAATAATAATAGGAAAAAAATACCCTTCATATTGAATTTCCTCTGCAACAGAAGCTCAGACCCATATATATATATATATACATATATATATATATATATATATATATATATATATATATATATATATATATATATATATATCTGTATACACACATATATATATATATATATATATGTGTATACACACACACATATATATATATATAGATATAAATATATATATATATATATATATATATATATATGCGTGTGGTTGTCTGTAGTGGGATTCATCTTACAAATTAAAGCGCAGCAGGAAGTTAGTTAATATGGTAATAGGCCTGTCAACATGTCCTCAGTGCAAACACACGAGATTAATGTTCGGAAAGCGAATATCCAATATTTCTTTGTGGAATAGCAATATATATACATTATATGTAAATATATATATATATATATATATATATATATATATATATATATATATATATATATATGTATATATTTATATATATACATATATATACATATATATATATATATATATATGAATATATATATATATATATATATATATATATATATATATATTCATATATGTTTGTATATATACTATACATATGTATGTATATACATATATATAGAATAGTGTATGCATGTGTGCATGTAAATATACGGTAATGGTGACATTATGTTTGTGTCAGCCACGAAGCATTTCTTTGTATACCTGTATTCTAATTTAAGGAAACTTGCTTATACATTAAGGATCACAAATTCTGATATTATTGTTGTCCGTATTATTTTGGTTAATAACATATATAGCTGGCATAATTGAGTAATATTCTTTAACCAAAGAAAGTTGAGGCTATATTCGCGGCTCTTGGAAAAAAAAGGGAGTGTTTACCTTATTTCTATTTCACTGTAATTCAACCTAGTTTATAATGGTAGGGCAAAAAATTTGTAAACGTTTCTTTTTTTTTATTTTATTTTATTGTTAGTTGCCTTATATTAAGAATCTTGGTAGTTACACCGACAGTTATATATATATATATATATATATATATATATATATATATATATGTAAATATATATATAAATATATACATATACATATACATATACATATATATATATATATATATATATATATATATATATATATATATATATATATATATATATATATATATATATATATATATATATATATATATATATATATATATATATATATATATATATATATATATATATATATATATATATATATATATATACCCATAGTGTGTTCATAAAGTATCTTTACAATTCAAAAAGTATATTACAAAAAACATAGATGATATATCTTATTCATATTGGATGAATTAATTGTATGGAAAGGGAGAGGGACAGTGTTTGATGGCGGTGTAAGCGAACGGCTTAGAACTTCTGAGAAAAACCATTTGAGTGAGACGCGTGTGATTTTTCGCCTACAATGTCCACCCATGATGCTCCAATTACACATGAACTGCAGATTGTATGCTTACAGAGTCTGAGTCATCCGATCTCTCAAACTAAATGATAAGCCAACTTACAAACGGTTGGCATATATCATCATGGAACGAGTTTCTAAGACAGAAATGTCTGGCAACCAAGTTTGTTTTAGTGATGAGGCAACCTTTCATGTTTCAGGGATACTGAACACATGATATGAGCATCTGGGGATCAGATCATCCACATGTGACTTAGGAACCGTATCGAGAAATGTCATAGGGTACAGTATGGTGTGCGTCCATAACAAATAGAATAATTTGTCAATTTTCTTCAACAAAACCTTAATTATTATAGAAGTTTAATTACCTTTTAACTGAATAAGTAGCAGCGCAGCAAAATGTTTTTCAGCTAACTTTAATTTTCCAGCAAGATGGAGCATTCACATTAGGTACAGTATGTTTATTGGTTCCTAAATTAAACATTTCCAGACGGGGATATTGAATGGGATGGCCTGATTCCTAAGCTTTCTCTCTCACCAGTTAATTCTTATAGCCAGGCCTTTTCCTTCATTAGGCTCAATACCACACAATTCTTAAGAGGTTTTATTCCAGCTGTGACCAAGTTGTGGAATGATCTTCATAATCGGGTAGTTGAATCAGTAGAACTTCAAAAGTTCAAACTCGCAGCAATTGGTTTTATGTTGAACAGGCTTACATAAGTCTTTTTTTATAGTTTTATATGAAATATCTGTTTTGATGTTGTTACTGTTTTAAAAATATTCTATTTCTATTGTTCCTTATTTCTCATATTGCTTATTCATTTCCTTATTTCCCTTTCTCACTGGGCTTTTTTACTGTTGGAACCCTTGGGCTTATAGTATCTTGCTTCGCCAACTAGGGTTGTAGTTTAGCTAGTAAAAAAATAAATAATAATAATAATAATAATAATAATAATAATAATAATAATAATAATAATTTTAAAGATATCGTGTCTCGAAGAAATGAGACGTCATTGATGTCAAGTAAAAGATCACCGATGTCATTGCCACCATTGATGATGGATATGCTACAATAAACATAGCAAGATGTCGAGTACCGTCTTCATATGCTTTATGTAACCATCGTTGCCCAGTATCAGGGTAATGAAAAAAAAAATCCATACACTGTTAGAAAAACTAGTAATTTTAACCGGAAATTCTCCGTAAAATATACTGTTCTCAACCGTATTTTAGTAAAATACAGGCGACCGTAATTTTACATTTATTTATTACTATTTATTTACTGGTTGATGATAGTAATATCACTCCTTTACGTTCATAAATCCGTTTTTAAAACGGTAAAAAATCATGGAATAAATGTTGCCTGATATTTACCGTTTTTTTAATGCAAATTTTCAACAGTGTAAGGCACATATTGTAATAATTTTCACATATCTTTTTTTTATTTGCTTTATTAATATTATTTCTAAATTGTAAAAAAAAAAATTTTATGGGCATCCTGTGTATCAATATAGGTGTGTGCGTGTCTGTAAGCGTGTGTATATGTGTTCCCAAATATCTTTATCATCTTTCGACACTGCTTGGAGTTTAATCCTTCAGTACTACGTGGAGGTATCCTTTTCTATATTTTCATAAAATCAAACGCTACTTTATCACAATATCTACCAAATAATATCCTAGACAATATCTTGAAGAAAGCATTTAACAGTTCAAGATGACATCATTACTATGGGAGATATATTTTTCTACCTTGGCTACAACAACCCACAATCTACTATCCACAGCCTCTGTACAAAGGTCTTCCACTGTCTTGGGTTAGAGTTCTCTTGCTTGAAGGTACACTCGGGTACATTATTCTATCTAATTTTTCTTTATCTTGTTTAGTTAAAGTTTTTATGGTTTATATAGGAAATATTCATTTTAATGTTACTGTTCTTAAAATATTGTATTTCTCCTTGTTTCCTTTCACCCACTAGGCTATTTTCCCTGTTGGGGCCCCTGGGCTTAGAGCATCTTGCTTTTCCAACAAGGGTTGTAGCTTAGCAAGCAATAATAATAATAATAATAACAATAATAATAATAATAATAATAATAATAATAATAATAATAATAATAACAATAATAATACTCCATTCAGTACTTGAAAGGAGAGAGGTTTCATCCACCTTACCACCAAGGAAATAGTTCCTACCAATGAACTAATAAAAACATAAAATTACCCATAAGATACACATTTTATATATGTAAACAAACACATTTATTGTCCAGATATTCATTACTATAGGGGTGGTAACAAATAGTATAACCTTCCTATTAAAAAAATAATAATAATTCATGTTGTAAGGCTATTAATTCGTGTATCCTCACAAGTGAATCTTCAGAGGTTTATAAGATGACGGAGTGTGATTATTGGTGGTCACCTATCCGTTGATTAATTTCATAGTTGGTTAACTTCGCCTATGAAACGACTAATGTAATAGAGAACGTGTCTTTGTCGCAGTGTGGGTATATATATATATATATATATATATATATATATATATATATATATATGTGTGTGTGTGTGTGTATATATATATATACACATATACATATATATATTTTTATATATATATATAGATATATATATATATATATATATATATATATATATATATATATATATATATATATATATACATACATATATATATATATATATATATATATATATATATGAGTGTGTGTGTTAGTGTGCGTATGTGGTGCATGTGTCTGTGTATTCATGGTTGTGGGTGTATACCAAGTAACAATTTATATCATTACATTATCGAAACTGTTCCTGTTCATTTCATGACTTTTTTTTTCTTCATTTTCCCAACTGGGGACATCAGGCTACGAACGAGAATGCCCCGGGAAAGTAAACACTGTGATTAATAACCGAACGTTACAGAGCAAACAGACGTGACTTGATTAAGTGCGCTTGTGTGTGCGTGTATCGAAGAGAGAGAGAGAGAGAGAGAGAGAGAGAGAGAGAGAGAGAGAGAGAGAGAGAGAGAGAGAGAGAGAGAGAGGTGGGAGGATGGATTAGGAGACTTTGTTTGCTAGGCTTTTTTCCATTAAGTCTCACCCTTTACAGGTATTTTCTACAATTTTTGGAAGTTTCATTATTGTATCCAATCGGAAATTTATATCTTAATGGAGTACTAGGATTTTTTGGATATAAATAACTGTTCCTTTATTATTATATACTGCACAGAATGAACTTACGAAGCCATTATCATCATCATGATGAAACTATTTTTATACTTGAAATCAAATTGATCAGTTGTTCCATAAGATTTGTTTTTTCCTAATTACTTTCTTCTTCACTAAAGGATTAACTGCTACACTGTAATTATAAAGTGAATACTTCCTTCTTGGTAAGGGTAGAAGAGACTCTTTAGTTATGGTAAGCAGCTCTTTTATGAGAAGGACACTCCAATGTAAAACCATTGTGAGTCTTGGGTAGCTCCATAACCTTTGTACCATGGTCTTCCACTGCCTTGGTTTAGAGTTCCCTTGCTTGAGGATACACGCAGGCACACTCCTATCTGTTCCTTATTCCTTTTCCTTACTAGGCTATTTTCTATGTTGGAGCCCTTGGGCTTATAACATCCTGCTTTTCCAACTAGGGTTGTAACTTAGCTAATAATAATAATAATAATAATAATAATAATAATAATAATAATAATTTAGCCAGCGTTAATTTCTGTTACGATTTCTTTTATGTACAAATGAAACTGTGCAACAAAATCTCTATTACATTCAACATTGGCCTTCTTGAATAATTGAGATTGCAAATTATTTGCTGCCACTATCTGAA
Source organism: Palaemon carinicauda (assembly GCF_036898095.1). Taxonomy (NCBI): domain Eukaryota; kingdom Metazoa; phylum Arthropoda; class Malacostraca; order Decapoda; family Palaemonidae; genus Palaemon; species Palaemon carinicauda. The sequence goes on from NC_090725.1 coordinate 281,300,862, forward strand.
TAAATTTCGTGACTCAAGACTGGTTGTTAAAAACCCCTTTGGACAAATATTAGATCTCAACAGCCGTGTTGATTTGATTATCTGTAGTGTATGAGAATTTTCTTTATAAAATACATCTATAGATTTACACATAAGCTATTTTTTCTGCAGATTCCTTTCAAATTCCTATCGTAATTTTTAAATATTCACATCACATTGTTAACTTTCGTGGGAGCTTTCTATTTATGATATTGCCTTTTAGGTAAGTCCTAAAATAACATCAACAACATTGGCAATAGCCTCTATATATGTTTATTTAGCAATAATATTTGAATTTATTTTATATTCTGTAGTTCCATTTGAATAAAGTGATTAAATCTTATTCTGATATTTTTTTATGGTAACGTAAAGAAAGGGGTTTCATTCATTTAGTTGGTTAAAGCCAATATTTTTTTCATACTCGCATTCAATAAAGCTCGTTACTCAGCAATTCTAAGCACGGCCTATCTTTGATAGAACTCTTACTGGAAATTGGTTGAGGTAAATTAATTCATAACTGGTCTATTATCAAGTCTAATTAATGTCAAATATGCTTTTCATAAAACACTTACGAGAGAACATGGCCATTTGTAATCTTCGATAGAACTCTTACTGGAAATTAGTTGAGGTAAATTAATTCATAACTGATCTATTATCAAGTCTAATTAATCTCAAATATGCTTTTCATACAACACTTACGACAGAACATGGCCATTTGTCTTTTCATTTATATTGATATAGTTAATGTCTTAACTCCCGAGTTGTTTGCTGCGTTTCGTAAGTAAGCAAGAGGCTCTTTTACACTTGCGGAAGAATTTTTAGCTTTATGGGTAAAGGTGCTTTTGGTAGTCCTGGTCAGCTAATTACCGTCCAATTTCCAATTTCCCTTTCATAGAGGCCTTTTAGCATTAATGCCCTTCTTACAAATGCAGTACAGAAATCGCATGGTTGTCATTAAATGATTAGTCTCAATTCTAGTGCTGCCTTTGTGTGCGTTAATTATGAGGCCCTTGTTTTCAAAATTAAACAAATGGAAGTAGGTAGATCTTTTTTTAGCATAATTACCGAAATTTTAAGTGATATGTTACAAAGGGTATTTGTTGACGGTCAGCACAGTGACTACACGATCATAATATCTGATGTTTCACAAGGTTTTCGGCCCATCAATATTCATCATTGTAAGAATATGTAGTGTGGTCATGAAAACCAATTCATTTATATTATGCAGATGATGCAACACTCTTTGCATCAATTCCATCACCTTAAAATAAACCTGAGGTTGCTGAACCCCTCAATAGATATATAGCTACAATTAGCACATGGTGCAAATTATGGGTGATGAAGTTGTACCATAGTAAAACTTGAATTATTATTCTCAGCTAAGTTGAAGATATTAGCTCCTCAACATCCAGAGTTTCTCTTTAAGTGTGGGCTATATATTTTATTTAGAATTCCAATATCAATCTACCCTTATGATATGTATAAGCTCTTTCATTCAGCCATGCAAAAAAAAAAAAAAAAAAAAAAAAACCCTTGCTGTATTTTAAATTCTCTATCCACGATCCGGATATTATTATCTGGTAGCATTAATTTGTTCTTTGTACCTGATGCATGGTATTTATGTAAATTCTGGCCATCCTTTGCATTCAAATATTCCGACTGTAACAACTAGTACGTAGTGCTAGGTGTGGAGTAATTGTAACAGTCTCCCCTTTTCCATCATATGACTGAATAATACACAGTATACGAGAAGTTTTATACCAGCTGTGACCATATTGTCAAATGACCTTTTTAATCTGGTAATTGAGTCGGTGGAACTTTCAAGTTCAAAAATGTCTCAAATGGTCGTCTGTTGAACAGGTTAGCATGAACTCTATTTCATAATTTATATATGACATATAATTACGATGTTACTGAGCTTCATGTTGTTTATTCATTATTTTTCTATTTCCTCCCCGGACAGGATTGCCTTCCATGTTGGAGACTTTATGCTTCTAGCACTATGCTTTTCTAATTAGGGTTGTGACAAGGCTATTATCGTAAATAATAATAACAAATATTTTGGAACATATTTTTATATTGATTTCCTTCCGGAATATTTGAGTGATAATTATTTCCAATGTAATTGTTGATAATCTTAATGTAACAAAAATTATACAATACGTATATCAGTATTGTTTTCTTCTATTATAATTTTGTAACTCATTGCATTGTAAATTATCATTCTATAATGAAGAACCTACTAGCAAAATGTGATTACTAAGGCTAATGACATCAATGCCAGGCTATAAGTATTCTCAAGTTTTCATTACCCTCAAAGATTTCTCATGCTAGGATAATGCTCAAGGGATACAGTCTCTCTCCTCTTTCATTCATTTTGCCATAAACACCGAAAGAAAATATTACTTTGACACCACACTCATTAGTATACCTTACCTCATTGCTATGACGTTCAAAATTTACAATCTAATTTGAACCTCACAGGATATCGTATTATTTGTGGAAATATGATTATCGACAGCGCACACTCCATTACTACTTTGAAATGGATGAGTAGGATTCAATGTCGGATGCAAAATAATGTCAAATTAATCAATTTATTGTTATCTCAAGCTTGATTTTCATGAACTTTTATGAATGCATAACTAATAAGGTATGAAATCCACCAAAAAAAATCATTATATTAAGAGAAATAAAGCTATACAATTTACCAAAGATAAAAGATTAAGAATACTGCACCTGGTATGTCGTGTCTTTCAAAATCCAAATTAGAAAAAATCAAGGAACTGAAAGAGGGCAATGAGAATTATTCTAGTTCAGGTACTTTATATAAGATCTGATTTTAGGTTAGTATCTATAGTAAAGAGGATAAGATTGATTAGTATCTATACCGAAGAGGATTATATAAATAAATATTTGTTATTGAAGGAAATTAAGGCACTGATGGACGACAACGATCCGTTTCCAAAGAAAAACTAAACTACTGAATGTTTTTGGAACAGAGTTAAACGCAGGGAATACATGAATTACAGTACCAGTAAATAATATGCATTACAATGAACGCTTTCTTCTTGGTTTGGCTTATCAATTAACGTGACTATTGTTCTAATTGAATATCCAACAGCTATAGAGGAGAATACCGGATAAGAAGACTATAGCACTGTGGTGGATAAGATAATATGGATAAAGAATGTGCTTGGGCTGCTATAATTTCAATGATTGGAGGAAACTTTGGGTCAAACGGGAAAATGATGGTCAGATAATAGGAGTTAGCTTATTCACTGAGGATGAACAACTCTCAAAAATAGCCCAGGAGGTTAATTGATATATGTACAGTATATATATATATATATATATATATATATATATATACACACACAAATATATTTATATATATATATATATATATATATATATATTTATATATATTATTATTATTATTACATGCTAAGCTACAGCCCTAGTTGGAAAAGCAGGATGCTATAAGCCCAATGGCTCCAACGGGGAAAATAGCCTAGTGAGGAAAAGAAAAAAAAAACATTTTAAGAACAGCAACAACACCAATATAAATATTTCCTATATAAACTATAAAAACTTTAACAAAAACGAGAAAAAGAGAAATAAGATAGAATAGTGCGCCCGGGTGTACCCTCAAGCAAGAGAACTCTAACCCAGGACAGTGGAAGACCATGGTACAGAGCCTAGGGCATTCCCAAGAAAAAGAGAACAATGGTTTGATTTTGGAGTGTCCTTCTCCTAGAAGAGCTGCTTACCATAGCTAAAGAGTCTCTTTTACCCTTACCATGAGGAAAGTAGCCTCTGAACAATTACAGTGCAGTAGTTAACCCCTTCTGTGAAGATGAAATGTTTGGAAATTTCTGTGTTGTTAGGTGTATAGAAAATGGTCACTCAATACACTAATGACAAAGCAGATATGCTGGCCAAATAAGGTGCTTTAAACACACAATTAACGACAACTTTGGTTTACCCTTAAATGACATAAAAGCAATTATCTGGAGATCTCAAAAACCAAAAAATTGCATTAAACAGCAGATGGGGCAAGAGATAAGACAATCAAAACAGTGCTATAAAGAGATTGCAATGAAATCCATAAATACGTTTGAAAAGACTCTATAGCTATGGTAAGCAGCTCTTTTATGATGACACTCCAAAATTAAACCATTAGATAGTGCCATAGCCGCTGTACCATGGTATTCCACTGTTTTTGGTTAGAGTTTTCTTGCTTGAGGATAAACTAGGACAATCTTTTCCATCTTATTTCTCTTCCTCTTGTTTTTTTTTTCTTTTTTAAATTTTTGTAGCTTATATATGAATTATCTATTTTAATGTTGTTATTCTTAAAATATTTCATATTATTCATTACTTCTCTTCAGTTTATTTATTTTCTTATTTCCTTTCCTCACTAAGCTATTTTCCCTTCTGGAGCCCTTGGGCTTATGGCATCCTGATTTTCCAACTAAGGCTGAAGCTTAACAAGTAATAATAATAATAATAATAATAATAATAATAATAATAATAATAATAATAATAATAATAATAATAATAATAGTAATAATAATAATAATAATAATAATCTTTTAAACAACTTGTAAAAAGTTATTTTTAAGTATGTGATATCCATACTAAATTATTAAAATTATTATAATTATAATTATTATTATTATTATTATTATTAGCTAAGCTACAACCCTACTTGGAAAAGCAATATGCTATAAGCCCAAGGGCTACACCTGGGAATAAGAGCCCAGTGAGGAAAGGAAAAAAGGAAGGAAATAAACGATATGAGAAATAATGAACAATTAAAATATATTTTAGAAACAGTAACAATATCAAAACATATATTTCATATATAAACTAAAAAAGACCTATGTCAGCCTGTTCAACATAAAAACATTTAATGTAAGTTTGAACTTATGAATGGAAGTAGAATAAACTGATTGCGCATGCCCGGCTTCAACATTTTGCCACAGTTAAATTTCAGATTTTAGAGGCAGTTATAATGGTTTAGCCTTCCCTTCCCAGTATTTCAGCAACTATTGTTCAACCTCCATGACAGTTATGACACATAAACCTTGGCATATTTATTATCGAAAGGGAATGCGTTGAAATTCATTCTTCCCTCTGGAAATTCTTTATGGCGTCTGATCCGATGGTAAACATTTATTTCTGGATATGTTATCTTGCTTGAGGGTACACTCGGCACACTGTTCTTTCTAATTTCTCTTCCTCTTGTTTTTGTTAAAGTTTTTATATTTTATATAGGAAATATTTATCTAAATTATTGTTACTGTTCTTAAAATATTTAATTCTTCCTTGTTTCCTTTCTTCACTGGGCTATTTTACTTGTTGGGTCCCCTGGCCTTATAGAATACTGCTTTCCAAGATAGGGTTGTAGCTTAACAAGCAATACTAATAATAATAATAATAATAATAATAATGATAATAATAATGGTAATAGAATAAAAATTATAATAATATCAGTCTAATATTTCTAGTATACAATTAAATCTAAATGTTTTCATATGACTTCCAAGTAATCAAGAATTAAATGATATGTGTCTTTCTTATTTGTTAACCAATAATAAGAACTCTGCATATCTAATTATTTCAATTTCCTTAGATAAGAGAAATATGTTTAAGAGAAGTGGATCGGAATCAGAAAAAATGTGGAAGAATTATGGTATAACAGGAGGAAAAAAAGGCCATTCTTCGCAGATAAAAATTGTTGTGTGGCCAAAAATGTAATTGCATTGTGGGAAGTGGAATAGTAAGTTATATATTTGGAAATTATTACGTGATGAAAATGAGAATGTATTTTGGAAATATATAAACGATAAAGCAAAGCAGATAGAAGAATACAGTGGAACCATTTTCTTGAAGAAACCATTTCATTTTTAATTAATCAAAGAACCCAAAGAAGCTTATCTTTAACAGTATTATGAAACTATGGATAATTCAATTTACCGCTGGCTAATGAGTTCGGTATGATGGTAATCTTATAGTACAGACTTTGTTTGTTTCAGAGATATTGTATATGCAGCTTTTTCGGTTTTCAAGTATTTCACAGATGCCATAACGGTAAATACAGTTTTGGGAATTTGGAATTACATTTGTGTAATTGTCAATAAACCTGTTTGCTTCGCTACGGGTATCCCTCTATCATTATCTTTCTCAAATATAAAGTATGCAATACTGTATACATATGGATTTTTTGTGTCAAAATTATATCCCTGAGTATAAAAATATCTATAATGATGATTTTGGTTATTGTACCAACTGATTTTTAGTATATGCTTCAATACAACCATTTCATAAACAAGACCAACTGTTAGATATATGCTAAAAAAAAAAAAAAAAAAAAAAAAAATAAATAAATAAAAGAGAGAGAGAGAAGAAGAAGAAGAAGAAGAAGAAGAAGAAGAAGAAGAAGAAGAAGAAGATGAAGATGAAGAAGGTTCTTTACTCAATTTAGAAATTGTTAAATCGTATAAGTAATCATTACAAGCTTCAATACTAAATAAACATGCATATCCTAAATTGCCCTTAAGAGTTACAACATTGATTAAAGAATTCCCTCTGTAATATGATTCATAAATAAATAAATCTTGATTAGTAAAGAATCAATAGTTTGCATGATTCACCAAAAAAAAAAAAAAAAAAAAAAAAAAAAAAAATTAAATGATATCGATTTTTAGTGCATATAAGCAAAAAATATGGAATTAATTAGTTCCGAGCAAGTTTAATGGAATATGTAATAGCATCACCCCTCGAAACGTTTAAGAATGTGTATTATATATAATATATATATACTGTATACTTGAATACTAATCTTTTCACTCTTGATCTTACTCTACATAAGATGTTCAAAGACATTTCAGAAACACTGAAGATTATTAGTAATATTTATTAATACTCTACTTCTCTACTGTGTTAGTCCAACCCTTATCTACCCTCAAAGACTGTTCTCAAATGCATTAACCTTTATATGCAAATTCCTACACATAAAAGAATTTATATAGATAATGCTTCTCATAATCTGTACATTACCTCTTATAATTAGGTCAAAATCACACATATCTAATTAATTTGTAGCCCTTCAGTTTTATGCCTAGAGGCATAATATATTTTTCATCCCAATGGAAGAAAATCCCTTTGGAAAACCTATATTGTCTGCATTATTGATTGAGTCTGAAAAATGGTTTAATAAATGTTTAAGTTTTATTTTTAATAAGACACCACCTACATAATGTATGTTACATTTACTTTGAAAATCTCTCTCTCTCTCTCTCTCTCTCTCTCTCTCTCTCTCTCTCTCTCTCTCTCTCTCTCTCTCTCTCTCTCTCTATTGAATAAATAAATAGATACCTTTCGTAAAATCATTAATGATCAAATTTTAACTTTTTTTGGTATATATGGAAAAGAGAAGCAGCATCTGATATACTTGACATATTTATATAAATTCATCTAAAAGGGAAACATTATTCAAAAGAACAGTTTCACTCGCCATTATTTTTTTTTTTTATCAAATGACCTTTAAATTTTCCTCATAGTCATTCACCAAAGGTTTTTTTTTTTTCATCCTTTCAACATTTCCTGTATTATAAAGAACACTTTATATACTGTTATTTATGTTTCCGTTAATATTTAGCAAATAATATTTGCTTTTATGAAAATAATTGAAAAGTGCATTTTTTTAATTTACTTGAGAGAGAGAGAGAGAGAGAGAGAGAGAGAGAGAGAGAGAGAGAGAGAGAGAGAGAGAGAGAGAGAGTAGGGGGAACAGAATTATACAGTAATTCAAGGGACGGAGCTCAGTTTTACGAGCGTGTCTCGACAAGACATAAAAAAGATGCTTTACGTATATGGTAATGACGTGGCAATTCGCTTTAAGGGGAATGGCGTAACGAGGAGGTTGGTGAGTGGAATACGGACAATTCTCTCTCTCTCTCTCTCTCTCTCTCTCTCTCTCTCTCTCTCTCTCTCTCTCTCTCTCTCTCTCTCTCTCTCTCTCTCTCTCTCTCTTACATCAGAGTAACAACCATGAGACACCCAGGTAAAACATTTAAATGCCCTACGCCGGAAGGTTGGCCATATTAACCATTTTTCCGCACTTTGAGCTGTGTCATAAAACTCGTATCTAGACTTTCACTGTCTTTAGCTAACTTGCTTTCTTATCCTTCATTATATAAGCTTTTATTCCTAAAATTATCGTTAATTCATTCAATTTAATGATATTTTTATTTGTGAAACTTGTATAACTTTTTAATCAATTTATGTTGGTCAAAAAGTTTTCCAAATATGATATGATATGGCAATGTAAAAAATCATGTATGATAATATATTTTTTTAATAGATTCGTGTAATGTTACTTATGTAGGACCGCTGGAGTAATCATGAAGGTATCTAGAGTTGTGCAATAAGGGTTCAATGTATTTAGAACAACTAAGACATCATAAAAATATCTAAAATAAGTCTTCAATAAACCTCATTCAATAAAATAGTAATAAAAGCTTAAAGTTAATTATATAACTGGTAAAGGTACTCAGAGTGTTTTACGCAGGTTTGCAGTTATAGTCCATAGATTTCAAGTAAGTTAGGGGAATGAAAATTAATCACATCATTATCTGATATTGTCGGCGAAACCAATAAAAAATTCATATTTAAACTTCCTGATGTATGTTGGCTAGATATGAAATTATAAAGAAATACTGATAAATTTCACCTAACTTCATAAGGTCCTCAGTCAAGAATAAGTATAGTAAATTTTAAGAAATTTGTATCCAATTTTATAACATGTCTAAGAAAATCTTTTAGCTGTATTCCAAAAAGAAAAATAGTTATGAGCTTTGAACTTTATTAATGCTGCGAATTTGTTGAAGATATTTCGACCATAACAGTAATAAATTATCATCTCTTATTTCTTTATAGTCAAGAAAGAATTGCATCTAATGAGATTGATAGTTTCCCGATCGATAAAATTATATAGACGATAAACTACTGTAAATCACAACATGTCGAAACGGTGCTGTATATCCATAGCCAAACATGATTTACGTTGGAAGAATGCTGCTTTAACACAGCAATCATATTACTTAATTCGTGATAAACTATGTTACATATTTAGTATAGGACATACTCTTTTAATTTGACAGATGGTTCATCAATTTTCAACAGCGTTTTCCTGCTTTTGATCTTTGTTATCCCGTGCCTAAAAAATCAAAACAATAAGTAAGATACTGTTTTCCTAGCTTTCACATGGAATTGGGACTGCGAAGAGTGAAAAATCGGGATTATTTAGCCGGACACAACTCATATTTGCAATTCTTTATATTGGCAGAAAGAAAGTTTACGATAAGTGGCTTACATTGATTTTTTAGTATGTGTGTAGTTTTTTCTCCCTTTAAAAAGGAATGTGTTTTGTCCTTTTCAGGGCTTTTGATCTATCATCAGATTAGCTTGGGTATCATTATGAAATTACTTATCTAAAGTCATATTTCATCAACAACTGTTACCCATCCCTACTTTTTGAAAAACTGACTAAACTTATTTTTGATAAAATATTCAGACCAAAACCTAATAGGTTCCCCTAAATACATTCAGCTCAGTTTCGCATTTTATATGTTCCTAAAAGTTATGCAATAAAAATAAAGACAGCAAAGTTTACTTTTCTTCCTCCGTAATCTATTCATAAAGGGGAAACACCAGCAAGGGCTCACTCCACCTTTAACTTTTCGTGTAGTGCTGGAGAAACCTCAAGGATATGATCCAGAAGTTTAGGTAAACACTCATCTTGTTGTCCAGCAGTTTCTAATAGAGGCTAAAGAAGAGTAAACATGCACTCTGATGGATGAACTTCCATTCCATTATATTATCAAACAAGGCATATTGAGAGAGAGAGAGAGAGAGAGAGAGAGAGAGAGAGAGAGAGAGAGAGAGAGAGAGAGAGAGAGAGAGAGTATGAAATGAATAACAAACAAATCAAGAGACCCCGGACTTGACAGGAAGATAGTAATCTATTTCAAATTGAAATAGGGGATTAGAAAGAATTATAGTAATTTATCTAATTTCCTTGTTTTCAACAGAGAGAGAGAGAGAGAGAGAGAGAGAGAGAGAGAGAGAGAGAGAGAGAGAGAGAGAGAGAGAGAGAGAGAGAGAGGATTCATAAGTTACAGAGCGAAAAAGATGATTGTTAAAATTCATGTAATATGTGATAGAGAAGGAAATAATTAGATTTATGGTACTTATGTCATGTGGTCTCAGATCAGGGAAGTCTGAGATCAGGTTGGACAAGAAGATATTAGCTAGGAATCTCGGAAGGGAATAATATAGATAGTTGGTGGATGCATTTAGTTCCGGAAAGGTCGTTGAAAAGACCCTTAATCTGGTGATCCCAACCGTGACAAAATCACCGTCTGGGTAATGACTTGCAAACTTTTTTACGGTTAGCAATGACGGCATGTGTCAACCTACTTAAGTTGACGTCTTCTAGTGTAACTAACAAAGGAATAAGCATATAAAGAAACTGAAAATTCCATTAGAAAGCTGAATAAAATTCCTATACAATTACATGAATGGATGACGCATCATCAGTGTCAAGTAATATCCACGGAAGGTTCATAACGTGTACATACGCAGAGCGTTGATACATTGCCTTAAATAGCATTTTTTAATTTATGACTCTTATCAATATGAAACTTCGGAATATCGTCAAGAGTAACATTCTTACACTCTTTATTGAAAAATTTTAAGTTAACAATTATAACTAAATAGTAAAAGGGTGTTTTAAAGGTGTGCCGTGAGGCCAATTTCCTATGCTTTGCCCTTATATTTTGAAGAAAAAAAAATAATCTCTCTTCTAATTCCTTACAGTCATATCATAACATTCATAATGGCAGATAGATTGCGTTCATTTATTGAGTCAAATAAGAATTTGAAGAATTTACAGTTATAATTCTATCAACATCTTTTTTATATGATAAGGGTAGTATTAAAGAAAATTAAAACATTGTACCTACAAAACAATAGTACTTATACAGATTCCTAAGCTATTGAAATTTGTAAGTATTTCAACGATCATATATCTAAAATGATATCATTTTAAAGTTTAGCTACGTAAAATACAAAAAAAAAAAAAAAAAAAAAAACCATTCAACGTCATAACAAATTAATCAAAGTAATTTTCGGAATATAATCTCTTTTTTCTTCCTTTTCTTTCTATATATATTCAGCCAATTTAGTGACTTATAAGCATATATATATATATATACATATATATATATATATATATATATATATATATATACACATATAATATATATATGTATATATATATATAATATATATATATATATATATATATATATATATATATTCACTTAATTAATTTTCCCCGTGGCATTGGAAAAGTAAAGTCCAGTTTTTTAGAAACCCTCTATAGTTAGATGTCAACACATCCGGATCAAACTTGGCCCCAATGGTCGCCAGCTGAGTAAATTTAAAAATCCTCTAACACAATTTTTTTAGAAAAACTAACACGAAACATGATATAATTACTTAATATTCCGAATATAAATGTTAATTTAGGAAGGTTAATAATGGCAGAATTCCCGCCCCCCTCTCTCTCTCTCTCTCTCTCTCTCTCTCTCTCTCTCTCTCTCTCTCTCTCTCTCTCTCTCTCTCTCTCTCTCTCTCCATGAAAAAAAAGACAGACTTCAGATGACACAATCCTTGAATCTTACTTCCTGTAATAGATTCATTATCCAAGAATCTCTAGATTTTTAATCCAATACACCACCTTTTACGTGGCATACCCTGTTTTCGATTATTCTATGATAATAAGGTACAAGCACAATTTTTAATATATAGTGATATATACACAATATTTTCCATAGTTAATTACAAATGTTATAGTGGTGTTAGTGTACGTTCGGACATTGATAAAATTTATATCGGATTAAGTTTTAAACATCGAATGTGTTTTTTTTTTCAGTCTATCTAATAGACTTACTGTTAACCTAATTAATTAACTTTATATCGCATTCTCATTACTTAGTATCTCCTCTCTACAAGGTCAAATGACTCAAATCCCTTCCTCGTATGCCACTAACTTGTTACATCCCTTCTCCCACCAGCCCAGTGAACCGGTTTCCCCTTACAACCTGAGGACGCATTCTCCTCTCCGATCCCTGACACTCGGTTTACTAATATTACCCTACTCCCCTCTCTCTCCCTCTCCCCGTAACCACCATCTTCCGATGCTGGGCCTCCTAGTCATTCGGCAGAGGCCCACCCCCGCCCACAGTCGACTTTTCATGTTATCAGATAATAAAGATTTTAATACACGTCTCCTGGCTGTAAACAGCGCAAGATTAATGTCAGTGTGTGTGTGCATGAACTAGGTTTTATGGACTGACTGCCATGTTTAAGTAGCGTTTCTCCTCGCATATGAAGGCCATTTTGCCACTCCTAACAGTCACCCTGTATTGGTTCGCTTTAGTTCAAAAACCTCGTTAACACCAACAATGCAAAAAAAGATGAAGAAAAAAAAAAAGATAGTTTTTAGCCAAGTTTACTATCCTCATTTTGCTGCATGTCCTGACACTTTTATCCTTGGTAAACATCTCGCCCTTAATAAATCTAATTCTGTGTTGTTTCTCCAAGGACATTTCAGTTTATTGCAAGTATTCCCGATTCTCTGTTTCTAACTCGCTCATATATACGCATACACCTACACATGTATATGCTCGTATGTTTTTAGGTGTGTGTAAGTACGTAATTTCTATACAACTAGGTCGTAACCCCAGCAAACTCTTCCCTCGCCCCTTAGTAATGTTAAAATTAGCTTAGCAATGATTATCCTTTTCATGTTTGATGCATAGGAAGGCATTGTTAGTTCATACTTTTGTATACCTTTTTTCGATAATTTCACCAAAATGTTGGATGATAACTTCATAACTTTATTATACCTTTATTCACTAGCACACAGACACACACACACACACACACACATATATATATATATATATATATATACATATATATATGTATGTATGTATGTATATATATAAACATATATATATATATATATATATATATATATATATATATATATATATATATTGCAAACGTATATCTTCCTGTAACTCTTTAAAGAAAATAGTTTCCTTATGCTCAACAAAAGTTTAAATAGCCTTAGCTTGTCCATGAAATGTAATTATTCTTTAATGTGAAAAATATAAAAGATCTATCAATTTTGATAGTTGCCACCATTATGTTAATAATAAGATACATTTCTTTTAACTATTGGTTATATGCGATTTCAATGAAAATATTCATCTCGATTATGGTAAATTTTTCATTTATATATATATACATGAGTCTTTTTATTGTTTATATATGACATATATATCTGTTTTTGACGTTGTTAACAGTTTATATAGGACATATCTGTTTTGACACTGTTACTGTTTTTAGAATGATAATATTGTTAATTTATTCTCATCATTTATTTATTTCCTTATTTCCTTTCCTCACTGGGCTATTTTCCCTGTTGGAGCCCTTGGGCTTATAGCATCTTGCTTTTCCAACTAGGGTTGTAGCTTGGCTAGTAATAATAATAATAAAAATAATAATAATATATATATAAATATATATATATATATATATATATATATATATATATATATATATATATATATATATATATATCCTACTTATCATTCAATTTGTCATTTTAACCACTTGATTCGTAGTCTCGGCTAAAAAGACGAAGATCGACATCCAAAACTTAGGGAAATATGTGGTTGGCGTTAACCCTTCCCTAATGTCTGTATATCTTAAATCTAAATTTATTTTATCTTGCACATCACCTTATCTCAATGGCTTTACTTGAAGTGGTCTTTTAACCGACCTTTCTTCTATTATGCTAATGAAAGTTATGCCATTTTTTCCTAATCATTTGTTATTTGAAGTTATGCATATTTTCCTAATCATTTGTTTTTTTTTTTTTGGGGGGGGAGGGGCTAAAACTCAGATACATGAAGTATTACTGTAAGCTTAAACATTGCATGAAAAAATATTTTAGTCATGAATAAGAAAGCAATTAAGTTGATCAATGACTCAATCCTAACTTCTGACAAAAATCCGATGTCTCTCTTATAGTGATTTTTCTTTCCCACAGGTAGTGTCCTCTGTCGTTTTTTGTGATGACTTAAGAAACTTAGCTTCTCCTACTATTTTGGTGTTATATATACCAAGCCAGTGTTCTTTATAAGCATCTCGACAACAAGGTAAGCATCAGCCACATTATATATTCATTATTTTCCTTTTTATTACCTAAATATACTCTATTTGCTTTGGTTTTATGCTTCAAACAGGCTCTTTACTTAGAATATTGCATTCATACATTTACCTCCGCGAACGAAGTTGGGAGGAGGTTATGTTTTCTGCCCTGTCTGTTTGTTTGTTTGTCCGTTTGTCTGTTTGTTTGTTTGTGAGCATCCTCTTGACCAAAATTTACTCACAGAGTAGTGAAACTTTCATGGATTAATTTTTATGTTGAGACGTGGTAGTGATTATATTAAAAAAAGCCCTAGGTCAAAGGTCAAGGTCTAGTTCAAGCAAAGGGTCGACTGAATTAACTCTAGCCTTAACCCCAAGTTCGCACATGGATGGCACACACACTTCAAAAGCTCATATTCTTTTAGTTGATTCTGGGAAATGTAAGCTGGTTTCGAGAAATAAACTGACGTGGTGGATGTCTGCACTCTCAGAGTACTTTTCTATTTTTTCCCCCCAGGAAGACCACAGATAACAAAATCTCCAAGTATAACAAACATTTGTTAAGTACAAGGTGAACTTAAGAAAAAAAAAAAAATATATAAATCATGGACAAAATTATCTTAGTTTTCACTTGGGAAATAAAGTTGTACATAATATATTGTGAATAATTAAGTATTAAGACATACAATGAAGAGAGGAGTATATCAAATTGGCCTACTTTTGATAAACAACGTCTATGAAATGAGTATCACTATAAACGTCCAATTAAAGGAAAAAAAGGTTTAGAAAATCTAAAGTCATCATGATAACTTTATGCTATAATCTTTTAATCTTTGTCAGGTAGTAGAAACACGAAAAAAAGTTAAACAACAGAGATCATTATTGCAGTAAGGTTTTCCTTATAGCTTAATAACCTTGGGGATTAAATTCCCCATTAGAAGTAAATAATACCTCACAGGAGCAATGGAAACTATATTATTATTATTATTATAATTATTATTATTATTATTATTATTAAGCTACAACTCTAGTTGGAAAAGCAGGATGCTATAAGCCCAGGGGCCCCAGCAGGGAAAATAGCCCAGTGAGGAAAGGAAACAAGGAAAAATTAAATATTTTAAGAATAGTAACAACATTAAAATAAATATTTCCTATATAAACAATAAAAAACTTCAACAACACAAGAGGAAGAGAAA
The DNA here is from genome assembly GCF_036898095.1 of Palaemon carinicauda. Taxonomy (NCBI): domain Eukaryota; kingdom Metazoa; phylum Arthropoda; class Malacostraca; order Decapoda; family Palaemonidae; genus Palaemon; species Palaemon carinicauda. The sequence continues at coordinate 281,316,377 of NC_090725.1, forward strand.
CTAGATAGAACAGTGTGCCCGAGTGTACCCTCAAGCTAGAGAACTCTAACCCAAGACAGTGGAAGACCATGGAACAGAGGCTATAGCACTACCCAAGACTAGAGAATAATGGTAGATTTTGGAGTGTCCTTCTCCTAGAAGAGGGGTATTGACAAAATTTTGAAAAGCTATTTGCTAAAAGCTTTTACTTGACTGTATTATAAAAAAAAATCTTGATAATAACGGGATAATGATAACAATTTATCAGAGCCACGGAACATAAGCACTAGGCACTGAGGCGTAAATTAATATACCTTGTGATCTTTCTTAAACAATATATAAAACTCCCCTTTAATTCTGTGCCTATTTTGGTCGAAATGTTCCTTGGCATTTTGTGACAAACAGGATGATAAATGAACTTGGTAATCAAGGAGACAATCGATTTCAGTTCTTGAGAGAAGGAAAAAAAAAAAAAAAAAACTAAGGCACTGACACTTTCATTCACACAGACATCATCATTTATCCTGCATCGTCAATGAACCTTTATCAATGACCCTTTATCAAAGACAAGGAGCAACAAGCACCGCTATCGCGAAATACGACCCACATTCGGCAAAGAGAGAATATATACGAGCCCACCTAGTTGCGTTAAACGAGTCATAAAAGAGAGTTACGCGCACGCATTCTCCCCCGGACCACATTTCGAATTCTCAATAGTCATTTAGTAATGGAAATCTATTAAGAGGAAAATATCTGTCTTTCCAGCCAAAGGAATGAGATGGCTTGAATAATGCAGAGGAGGAAAATGAAAGCAATTAATCAATTAGTGAATTGATAAAGATTAATCTCTTTGGTCCAACACTGGTTTCTACATCAAAACAAAATTTGATTTGGGTTGTTTATGAAGAAATAACCATTAAGGTATGGCAAATAATATCGACGTAAAAGTCTGTTCATCTATAATTGAATACCTTGCTAGGTAAAAAGTGGATATCAAATACATAAACATGTATATAGTTCTAAAAAAAATCTGCAATGGACTGTCAAGAGGGCAATTAACAAGTCATAGAATTGAAAGGTATACAAGTACACAAGTTTATAAATAACATGCATTGGTATGGAAGGGATAACCACACCATATAGTGACATGTCTATTTGAAGGAAATGATATAGTAGACCGTATAAGGATCCAGATTTCTGCAACTACCACAATTTTAAGAAGCAATATTACTTTGTTTTACATGTTTGGTGCATTACATACGTTTGTTTTGTGCCAGTGTAAGGGTAATTCTTTTTAAGCAATTAAAATTCATTTGAATTTCATAACAGTAAAGCGTTTCCTAGACCATTAAATTGCCGGATAACTGTTTCGTTGCTATTTATCACATTTACGACTGAAATGAATTGATAAATCACAGGAATACAGGATCTGTTCTGATCATGAGGTGGATAAAATGGAATCTGTGAATAAATTGGGATAAAATAGTGTATGCATATGATAGTGTTGATAGAGAACAGTCAACTGATACCACAAAGAATAGAGATCGAGTTTGAGAATATCTAAAATAGGAG
>NC_090725.1:281332927-281337927 GCF_036898095.1 Palaemon carinicauda
TCTCTCTCTCTCTCTCTCTCTCTCTCTCTCTCTCTCTCTCTCTGTAGGTCTACCAGCACAAAGACACTCTCTCTCTCTCTCTCTCTCTCTCTCTCTCTCTCTCTCTCTCTCTCCTCTCTCTCTCTCTCTCTCTCTTTGTAGTCTACCATCACAAAGAAGACTCTCGCTCTCATTGTTTTCTTTTGTGCCAATCATTGCAGCAATCTCTATTCTTTCAAAACAGCAACGACGCATCATAACCAAAATTGGACGAGATTCTAATTTCGTATTTTCTTTTGTAATCCTACGCCTTCTCCTGACCCATACAAATCCATCGATATTTGTTTTGTAAATTCGCTCTTTGTTATTGCCTATTTGTTGTTTTAGATTAAGTTGGCCTTGTGCATCTTAAACTTTTTCTTTCCTAAAGTATAATAAATACAAGAGGCCTGTTATCTATATTACTATTTCTCTGGCTCTTTTTATTTCACGATCTATAAATTTGTACGTTTATTTGTAAGCTTTTTCATCTAAATAAAAGATATGTATTTTTTATCCCATTTCATATAATTTCCAAATTAGGGCCTGAGACGCTATTCACTATAACAAAACAGTTATATTTAAAAAGCCCATCGGTATCGTGATGATAACAATTTCCACTGAGCGAGTTGAAATCTCGCAAAGAGAGCCACAGAGATTTGGAAAATTCTCTCTCTCTCTCTCTCTCTCTCTCTCTCTCTCTCTCTCTCTCTCTCTCTCTCTCTCTCTCTCTCTCTCTCTCTCCTTTTCTGATGTTAATAGACCCATTAGACGAGCTTCAGTTGTATTCCCTAACTTTAGTAAAATACCGGCACGTAACTCCATAACCTCCAACTAAAATTCAAACATTAGCTTGCACGAACCATTGTTTAAAATTTCAGCTTGCTTCAAACAATATTTCCAATTTGCTGGACATAACGGAAAGAATCACTGTAGACAACGGAAACAAAGAGACATATGAAAGACAAATTATCCCATGTTCTGTATTAAAAATTTTAAACTTTTTTCTATCAATATTTCTAGTCACAAAAAAAGAACACTCTTTATGTATGTAATCTATAATATATATATATATATATATATATATATATATATATATATATATATATATATATATATATATATATATATATATATATATATATATTTTTTTTTTTTTTACATCGGCAGAATGATTGTGTACATCAGATTTTCTAGTTCTTAGATTTCTAACTTTCATCATTAACATTCTCACATTGTTTGATACTTCTCACGACTACCCACTCAGTTCATCGAAAGGAAATATTGCAGCTGTACGTTTTATCTTTGTTTCTTTATTTTCCTGCTAAAATAATTTTCTTATTGTGTCCTCATCAATCTTTTCGAAATTTCTCAATATGTTGGTCGACGAAATTTATTACTCTCTCTCTCTCTCTCTCTCTCTCTCTCTCTCTCTCTCTCTCTCTCTCTCTCTCTCTCTCTCTCTCTCTCTCTCTCCAGAGTGATATTGCATCCCCATTATTCAAGATTGAAGAACAGAATTCACCAGTAGTTAAGCTGTTGTCGCTTTTGATAGCAAATTCTGTCAGAAGCAACAACATTCATAAAGCGACGTGTTTCCTAATAGGGAACCATTTGCAATGCCAGCCAAACAGTAACCTCTCTTCAAAACTAATATGTCAAAGAATAAGTCAAGCAACTGCGCTTTTGCTACGACTATCTTTGCTTGTTTTACTCTGCATTAGAGTCCACAACTATGTTTAGATTACGTCCTTCTGCATGGCAAAGAGCAGGAAATATGGTTTTTCAAGGACTAATTCAATACACTGTTAAAAATTTGCATTTAAAATAACCGTAAATATCTGGCAACATTTATTCCAGGAATTTTACCGTTTTAAAAGCGGATATATTAACGTAAAGAAGTGATATTACGGTCACCAGCCCGTAAAACATAAGAACAAAGTATGGTAAAATTACGGTCGCCTGTACTTTACTGAAATACGGCTCTGAACAGTATATTTTTTTAGGAGAATTTCCGATTACAATTACGGTTTTCTTTAACAGTGTAGAAGAGCTCAGAATGGTTGGGTCGTTTTTCAAAAACTTACTTTACTTTGTGTTATTGAACTTAAGATATCAAATATTTTACAAAGGATTTATAACTGGGGATATGATCATTAAAACAGATACATAGTTTTCATTTTACAAACAATTTCCATTCTAAATTAAGAAACTAGGGGATTATTAGGAAATAAGGAGGCATAATTCAAACTTTCTATATTATATGCAATAATTATTACAGAGTTTAGAAATTACATATTGATATTGACTACATTTCCTAAATATTCATAATAGAATCGAGATTATTTTCGAAGGAAACTAACAAAAAACTAGCTAGAAAAATATGTAACTTTCTTTGATAAATAGCGAAAAAAGAAAAGTAGAGAACGTCATAATTTGACACATCCAATTTATTGGCCTATTTGAGAACGCAGCCTAATATAGCATTTTGGATTATGACGCCACTCAGAGAATTGTAAGAATGTTAGGTACGATGTTACTCACTCGTGTATACCAGAGGCACCTCTGTTAGATTAAAGTTAAGCTACAAGGGTCTGACTTTGGCATAATTTATATCTTATGGCTCAGCCAGTAATGGTATAATTGGAGGGAAGGCATGCAATGACTGAATGATCCTAAGATGTTAATGCTTTTGGAGATTATTATTATTATTATTATTATTATTATTATTATTATTTTCATTATTGTTATTATTATTATTGGTCTTGGCATTAGTCGTAGTCTTATTAGTCTTATTCTTAGTCTTATTGTTGTTGTTGTTGTTGTTGTTGTTGTTGTTGTTATTATTATTATTATCATCATTATTATTATTATTATTATTATTATTATTATTATTATTATTATTATTATTATTATTATTATTATTATTATTATTATTATTATTATTATTAAGTGCTAAGCTACAACCTTAGTTGGAAAAGCAAGCTACTAAAAGCCCAGGGGCCACAACAGTAAAAATATATATATGAAATTCAAAAGTTGAAATTACCATAGAAATGTTGTAAAGTATATTATACAATACTGTTTCACATTATTAAACAAGTAAAACAAATAGGCAAAGATTATCAATTCCATTGGGACGGGTAATTGAAAATTATACTTTAACAATGATGGTGCAACCTTTTGAGGTCCATGATATATAAACAACGATACGATTCTATATTTTGGTAACGCATGTGTCGTTGATAACGTAAAGGCTACAAAAGATGAGCTCAATTAAATCTAATTTCGAAAGAGCTTCGCTACTTTCTGCTGTGTAGGTTAACAGAATTAATTTCTACTTTCAGTGTATTTTACAATAATTTCATATAATCCAGTTTTTGTTTGAAACAATTCTGACTATGAGTGACGTATACGTGTAAAAGAACATAGTTAACGGGTGATAAAAATTAGATTAGAAATACTACGAATTTCATGTCAAGACTTATTTAAATTCTAATTATGGCTCTCCTTTCTCTCCTCTCTCTCTCTCTCTCTCTCTCTCTCTCTCTCTCTCTCTCTCTCTCTCTCTCTCTCTCTCTCTCTCTCTCTCTCTCTCTCTTTTTTTGAGGAGAGGGCGAATATGTGGTAGAAGATGAATATTAAAATTCATATACTTTAGGGCATTGCATGTAACGTCCATGCTTCGGTAAAGCTTCGGTAAATTATCAGAACTACTGGTAAGAAATTTACGTTCTATGATTAGCATGCATGAACACGTGCAGCAATTTAATATGCTTGAACGCAGTAATATTGCAATTCTAAATAAAAGCATTGATTGTTTCTTGGTTTACCTCTTCAGTGTTACATGCACATACACATACGCACATTGATTGTATTTTGGTTATTTTATCATCAAGTTTTTTCTGCAATGTTTATATCTATGGTGTAGAAATTACCACTCTTCCATAATTAGGTTTTTCCTTTTCGGTACTAAACTTCATGAGGTCTATACAATGCAGAGTTATTAGTCATCACCAATTGCTCCCTCACTTCTATCACATATGATCTACATTGTCTTTCGGCGTCAATGACCTTAGATGTAAGGATGCCAGAAAACCTCAAATCAATCAACCTTATCATTGATTTATCGCTCTCTACTCTTTTCATCTGTTCTAAACATTGCTATTCCTATTTTCACCATCGCTAACCATCTAACCTGAACAGGAATTTCTTTAATTCTCACCTTCTCCCCATGCCACACTTGCTACACAAACAACCCTTTTCAACAGTTTATCCTATCCAATAGTCTGATATCATTATAAACACATCATCCTTTAACTTTCTAATAATAGATTGATTTACTGTACAGTAAAAATTGAAGAACATAATTGATGCTTTTCCCTAAACTGGGAATGGCCCTAGAAGTGAAAGCATGATCGCAGCAACATTCATCATGAATAACCTATAAACCCCTTGTGGCATCAATTATTTAAAGGGCTTAATGTAGCCAGCTAAATTATCCCACACATACAGTGTGCTATTCAATTACATGTAGCATACTACAGTATGTCCGATACCTGAATATCAAGGAACTTCCTTTTCCATTATCTTTCATTCCACCAATTCAGTAGTTTTTATTCCTTTTCGTATTCCTATTCCCAAGCAGTTCTGAATTATACATTTTACACTTGCTTATTTTCATACTACGTAATCAGTAAGTTCATAATACATTTTAGATATTTTACATATACTCCTGAGTATCTCCCTATTTTTCAACTATTGTTCACCTTACATTACAAGTATTAAACAAATAATTCATCTTCAATAAGGTTCATTTATTTTTTCCTTTTATTTGCACCCAATTTCAAAAAAGAAAATTCTAGGAAGTTTAAGTGAATCAAGAATTCCGTTTTACATAAATAAATTTAACTTTAAAAGTAAAGTCACTTACCAAAGCTTAGCACACATACAGATATATTTTTTTAATTCAGCTATCCTGT
>NC_090725.1:281342927-281345427 GCF_036898095.1 Palaemon carinicauda
TTAATATTAGGATTATTTTTTACCAACATATTCATGTGACCTTCAGAATATGATTCTTCCTCTTTTTTGTCTTCTAACCTATATTTTCGCTATCTATTTTATACACTCGTATTCATATTCATAATATAAAAAATAAGAACAGTTATGAATTATCATTGTTGAGTAAGACTTCAAAAATACCGTTAATCGAAGGTAATGCGTTTTTTACTTTTGAATTTATAAATATTATGAGAAATGTCACTTGTTCACTTTACGTGGAGTAAAGTGGACAAGTGGGATTTCTCACTAAAACTATTTCTGGCGCATTTGCATGTGTTTAAATAAGAGTTATTGACAGGCTCTACTTATAATGACTTCTTATATGCGTCACTTTCAGAAAAATAATAAATAACAACAGAGTATATTAAGAACATGTCTTGCAGGCCATGCATAAACACCCACAGCACAGAGAGAGAGAGAGAGAGAGAGAGAGAGAGAGAGAGAGAGAGAGAGAGAGAGAGAGAGACCTTTTGTTTTGACTGCTGACGAAACCGGCAGGGTCAACCGAATTCCCTGTCGATATCTGTCGTATAATTTCCACAAAGAGTGACAATTGATTCCCGCAGTAGGTGGTATGCAGAACCACAATACGGTGCCGATATCCATTTAAAGACCTAAACGGAGTATATCAAAACGACACTATAAAAAGGAGTTGAGTATAGAAGTCTTTGATATTATGCTAAACTTGAAAATATGCAAATTTTCTACAATACCTAATTACATTTTAAGGTGATTATTTTCTATATTCCGGAGGAAATGAGCGTTATTATCACACACACATACACAGAAACACACACACATATGTGTGTATATATACACACATATATATATATATATATATATATATATATATATATATATATATATATATATATATATATATATACACATTATAATATATATATATATATATATATATATATATATATATATATATATATATATATATATACTGTATATATATATATATATATATATATATATATATATATATATGACCTGGTGAGAGAGGCTATGGCAAGAAGTACACTCGAACACCACAATCTCCCACAAATTGTCGAAACTGCCTTGTTCTAGCTATGAAAATAGGGGGGGGGGTTGAATCTGTGTGCATATCTCTCTGAATACTAAGTCGTAATTTTTGCCCAGACGCATAGTCGAATATACTTTAGTATAAAAAGTGTTTCTATGCGTAAATGATGAGAAATAAACCAAATTCACTTTTCCTTTAGTCCTACATGATGAGTTCTGGTGTAGATTTCGATACAGACTCAAAGGTATTTCCGACAAAATTTTTACCTACTTCTGCCGTATGTGATTAGGAACGCTTAGAAGTTCATGAGCCATTGCTAATTTTTTATTCTAATGTCAACTATCATTACAAGGCTAATTCTAACTATATTGATGTTTGAATCTTGAGATATGAGTCAAAATAAAAACACCGCATCAGAGATGATTTATAAATGTATGAAGAGAAATTTGAAAATGTCTCCATGACTTCCATGTTTAAGTAACTGAAAACTAATGAAAAACAGAAATACATCAAGATTCAATCAAAAGACTATATTAGATAGTGTCATACTATTTTTTCTAACAGAAGATGTCATGGCAATATATATTGAGATTTTGTTATTTATTTTGAGATTTTTTTCGGTGCTTTTCTATGCTTATAGAATTTTCTTTTTCATTCGACAGTAATTTTTCTAAATATCAAAGCAATTCCATTATTTTGTTCCAAATTTTTTAAGGTTATTTCTACAAAATAATATAAAAGCAACTCATATTTTCCTCGCACTCGTTATTATTTTTGTATTATATTATTATTATTATTATTATTATTATTATTATTATTATTATTATTATTATTATCATTATTATTATTATTATTACTATTATTATTATTATTATTATTATTACTTGCTATGCTACAACTGACTATTACTAATTTAGAGGCTATCTAGGAGAGGATACTTACTCAAAAAGAGAACAATAAGGATTATATTTTAGTAAACCAATGTTGATTGAAAAACAAGCTATACAACAATATTGAACTTAAAGAGCTTCAGGAGATATGACACATTGTAGATACAATTATAAGGAAAAACAATAAGGAGAGATAAAACAATAGGATTCAGAGCGGAGTGTTCATTAATTACTTTTATATCTTACTAGCTAATTCATATACACTACTACCCCCATCAAACAATTTCAAGGTTTTGTTCTCTAACCTTCTAAACATTTTTGGATAAAACACACTCACTATTCACTAACCCTATAATGCTTTCCTGAATCCATATAAAAAAAATTGGTATGTAATTTCCAACACATTACACTTACTTTTACAAACTTTTCTTTATTTTTTAACTTCACAATTTTTTTCGCAATTGAAAGACTTCATCTTTACAGCTACCATCAGTATTCTTTTATTTCCATTCAGCCATTATAACAACGCCAAAAAAGT
>NC_090725.1:281347927-281350427 GCF_036898095.1 Palaemon carinicauda
AATGGCCGATGTGGTGGCCCATGCGGTAACGTCCCTGATTGGTGAACGCCAGACTGGGGTTCGAGTGTCGCTCAAACTCGTTAGTTCCTTTGGTCGCTGCAACCTCACCATCCTGGGGAAGCCTATATATTTATCTGCTGAGTTTTCAGCTGCCATTGCCTGGCCCTCCCTGGTCCTAGCTTGGGTGGAGAGGAGGCTTGGGCGCTGATCACACACACACACACACACACACACACACACACACACACACACACATATATATATATATATGCGCATATATATATATATATATATATATGCGCATATATATATATATATATATATATATATATATATATATATATATATATATATACTGTATATATATGCGCATATATATATATATATATATATATATATATATGGTCAGTCTCTAGGGCATTGTCCTGCTTGATATAGCAATGTCATTGTCCCATGTCTCTGCCATTCATGAGCGGCCTTTAAACCTTTAAGTGGGTGCACCAAGGACTCTTCAGAAATAAGTACAGTGTACTACATGAGAACCACCACTGTCACTATCCGCTTATGGGGTCACCTGATCTTATGATGGAGCAAATTAATATGTACCAGTATATGATAATTAACGAAACATCTAGGTTTCCATGTCATCTATTAGCATAACTGTTCGAGAGAAAACATCCAATTATAGGGGATAACAAAAGCGTGGATATACTGTAGTTACTGATATGAATTATTCTGCACAGGACAATGTATTTTTTGTCATTTCAAATGTACTCATTCTTTATTTGAAAAAAAATATGTGACTATTAAAAATGCAGTTCAAATGCGGCGTTTATAAGAATCCCGCGGATACCAAAGTTCTGTATCAAGTTCTTGTGTACTTGGAGAGAATGTTATATTAAAGATGTTTCAAATAATGAGCAATATACTGTATATCATTCAGGATTTGTTATGCTTTAAGGAAGGCAGGTTTTAGGTCTGATTTAATAGAAGAAACTAAGACATCATTATCATCATTTTTATAGTTTTTTATATTTCAAACAAAAACAACAGGGTCAAAGTGTTTACGTTTTTCAGTAAAGGAGGAACAGACAAACGTGTAATTGATAAGATGAACATAAAAGAAATATATCATGTTTGATATATGAGAAAAAAAAAAACAATAATTAATGCATTTTTTATGCAAAATATGGATGACGTTTTATGTTTACCCTTTTCAATTGTCGAAAGACTCAAATTATCATGACACAAAAAATCAGTCACTTACTCTTGATGTTTCGAGATATATATATATATATATATATATATATATATATATATATATATATATATATATATATATATATGCGTAAAAATCACAGGAAAACGTGATGCTCAGATGTAGAAGAACCACAGGGAAAATGAAAATACGGAATATACACTTAAGTCCTGACTAGTTTCGTGATACTTCCTCAGAGGAAACTAGTCAGGACTTAAGTGTATATTCCATATTTTCATTTTCCCTGTGGTTCTTCTGCATATATATATATATATATATATATATATATATATATATATATATATATATATATATATACATAGATAGATAGATTAGTATAGATATAGATAGATATATGTGTATGTGTGTTTGTGTAATTAGGTATTTTGAGGAATCTATGTACACTTGGATTCATCGTCATAGTTGAACATTTTCATAATCATTTTCTACCAAATACAAGGTTTTCATTCATATTCATTAGTAAACAGCCGTCCATCTGAATACACATGTGAGTATACATAAGTTACTCATGAAAGCATTGGATTAATCTACTGTAGATATTAAGTAGCTTGCCTCATTAACTTTTCAATAATACTGTAAAACCTTTGGATTTCCAAAGTTTTTGCTTGCCTTTACGGTTTGGCTTCGCCCCATTTCCCTTCACAACCCATGCTTGAAATGTCATTTTCTTTTTCTCCAAAAAGGATGTTTATTTATCGTTTCCTTTCAGATTTATGCTCAGTCTTCTCCCCTCTTTCTTTTTGATGCACACTATTAAAAATTTGCCGTAAAAAAAAGATAAAGAAAAAAAAAAAGCGTAAACATGATGGAACAACTGTCGCCAGGCATTTACCGTTTTAAAATCGGATATATTGACGTAAAGGAATTATATTACGGTCAACAACCCGTAAAATGTGATTTCAAAGTAGGGTACAAATTACGGTCGCCTGTATTTTACTGAAATACGGTTGAGAACAGTATATTTTTACGGAAAATTTACGATAAAAATTACGGTCTTTTTAACTGTGTAGTTCATCTTAGGTAGAAAATGTATAAAGCCTGTCCTTCAGTCGGGTTTTATTATAAACTATCGTATCATGAAAATTATTCGAAAACCATTATTCTAAAACAATTACTCGAGAACAATTATTTGAAAAACAGTTATTCGAATGGAAAATTGTTCGATAGCAAATTTTTCCAATAGGTAATTGTTCTAATTGATTATCATTCGAATTGGTTTCG
>NC_090725.1:281355427-281370427 GCF_036898095.1 Palaemon carinicauda
TAATTACTATGAGAGATATTAAAGAAAAATACAATTTTTTTTCTTTTTTTTTCTTTTGCAAGAAAAGCATAATGGTTGTGCATTAAAAGAAACAGTTCGAAAAGCGTTGTGTTCAACGGTACGTTTCTCCATAGCATTTACGACTATGCATTCATTAGAAGAATCAAGTTTATGTTAATTTGCTCTGGCATTACTGGTAATAAAACTAATAATAGTAATAAAACAATCAAATATTCATAATAATAATAACACCAACAACAATAATAATAATAATAATAATAATAATAATAATAATAATAATAATAATAATAATAATAATAATATAACCGCAACATCAACAATAATAATGAATACATGTACGTAAAATCATTATAATTTAATTTACGATAGCTGTGCTACCACACACACACACACACACACACACACAAAAACGCTTATACTTTTTATTCTTGGCGTCAATAAGACTAAACCATCAATTTGTAGGACAATCTAAACTACGGACAAGCTGATTTAGAGCCATTAAAGTGAGCAGCAGCTTTTAACACTCCACTGCTAAATGAAACTTATCACAAGGGATTCCTTGATTCATTTTTCTTCCTCTTTTATTTTTTTTTCGCCGAACCATCAAACGTTTATTGTAACACTAGCTGTTGGCTGGTTTACAAATTAGCTTGGACCATTTATTACAAAAAAAAAAAAAAAAAAAAAAAAAAAAAAAAAAAAAAATTGCGGGTGACTAGAGTACTCTATCCTTACCCTTCAAAGTTTTTTTTTTTTTTTTTTTTTTGGGGGGGGGTGAAATCTAACAGTAAATTATAAACTCTCCTCCGCCCTTTCTCTAGTGAGGTGAAAGCTTATACATAAACATCTATTTTTGCTTTACATAAGATCAATCGCTTTTGAATAAAGTCTCTCTCTCTCTCTCTCTCTCTCTCTCTCTCTCTCTGTAAAAGGTATACATAAAGATTTTCTATGCTTTATATAAGATTATCCGCCAAAACAGAATCTCTCTCTCTCTCTCTCTCTCTCTCTCTCTCTCTCTCTCTCTCTGTAAAAGATATACATAAAGATTTTCTTTACTTTATATAAGATTATCCGCCAAAAAGGAATCTCTCTCTCTCTCTCTCTCTCTCTCTCTCTCTCTCTCTGTGGAAAGGTATAAATAAAGATTTGCTTTGTATTATATAAGATCAACCGCCAAAAATAGGTTCATTCTCTCTCTCTCTCTCTCTCTCTCTCTCTCTCTCTGTGAAGGTATACATAAAGATTTTCTTTGTTCTATATAAGATCAACCACCAAAAAGCAACTCTCTCTCTCTCTCTCTCTCTCTCTCTCTCTCTCTCTCTCTCCACACGACAAAATAAAATATGCATGCTACATTGAAAAGTTTAATTGGCTTCTTTCACTGATAAAAAAAAATGTAAAAACTGCCCCATGCTTAGATCTGAGGGTCGTACATTCGAGCACATGCACAAACAAACATCATTATCGCCCATGTTGTCCTCATTTATCATAGACGCACCATTAAGTCCTGAAACGCTGACAGTGTTTAAGGCGAGGCAAAGGAAAATGAGAGAGAGAGAGAGAGAGAGAGAGAGAGAGAGAGAGAGAGAGAGAGATTCATACAGACGCTTTATGTTTTAATAATTTATAATCTAGGGAGTTATACATAAAGAAAGCGAAGAGAATAAACTGGTTCTTCTATTTAAAAAAAATGGAGTGATAAAAAAACTGAAGTTATGATGTGCTCCATAGAAAAAAAATAGTAAATGGGGCACGTGAAAAATAGGTTAAATTTAACATTTAAATGTAGATTTTTTTCCCACAGACGTTTATGTTGACAGGCAATATTGATCCTAAAGCACGCCAGTATTTAGAACTGTATTAACTATTCTTTAAGGCCATACTTTTTTGGTACTTCATCAAAGGTATCGTATAGAATTCGATCGAATGAAATCCATTTAAATATGATATGAGGTACCTAAAAGAAATATATATTTAATAAAATATGTATATTTTAGTTTTCGGAAGTTTAAAATATTTGGAATGATTATATATACACGAGGAAAGTTCATTACTGTTTGTACTACTTGCGAATTTTCTGATTATTTTTTTACCCTGGCGTAGTCATCATGATAATTTAGTAGATCAGCGTCAACATTCTCTCTTATATAACAAAGAACAAGTGTCTGCTTATATATATATATATATATATATATATACTATATGCTGAGCTACAACCCTAGTTGGAAAATCATGATGTTATAAGCCCAGGGGCTCCAACAGGGAAAATAGCAAAGTGAGGAAAGGAAACAAGGAAAAATACATTATTTCAAGAACAGTACCAACATTTAAATAAGTATTTCCTATATAAACTATAAAAAAAACTTTACCAAAACAAGGGGAAGAGAAATAAGATAGAATAGTGTCCGAGTGTACCCTCAAACAAGAGAACTCTAACCCAAAACAGTCGAAGATCATGGTACAAAGGCTATGGCACTACTCAAGACTAGAGAACAATGGTTTGGTTTTGGGGTGTCCTTCTCCTAGTAGAGCTGCATACCATAGCTATAGAGTCTCTACTGCCCTTGCCAAGAGGAAAGTGGCCACTGAACAATTTCAGTGCAATAGTTAACAACCCCCACTGAAGAAGAATTATTTGTTAATCTCAGTGTTATCATATGTATAAGGACAGAAGAATCTGTAAAGAATAGGCTACACTATTTGGTGTATGTGTAGGCAAAGGTAAAATGAACCGTAACCAGAGAGAAGACTCCAATGTATTACTGACAGGGCAGTCAAAGGACCTAGACCTACTGGTAACTGAGGTCACGAATAGCTCCAACCAGAGTGACGGAAAAAATATTCTCAAACATATTGAAACAATATGATCAAACAAACTGGAGCAAGTCTGCGGAAAACATCATCAAAATAATAGAAGAAATTCCAAAGAAGAACCCAGGTGGTAAAGAGACTTAACCATTCCATTCAAAAACAATAAAAAGTCCACTATGGTGAATATGCTGATTGATGCATTTGGGAAAAAAAATGCCAAAATGGCGCAATACATGTAAGATGTTGTACAGTATTCTTAACCCGCAACAATTATTAAGGAAAGGCAATGCATGCCATGAACCAACACACCCTACTTGCGCTGAAGTGCAACAAAAAATAAATACTAAAGACACAAAGGTATTCTGCTCAACATGCTTAGTCTGGAAAGAAAATATGATTAAGTCGAGACTGAATCTGCAAATAGAAGAAGAAGAAGAAGAAGAAGAAGAGAAAAATGAACAGGATATGTGTAAGGATGCCATTCAACAACATACTTACGAAGAAATAAATTATCAGATGGAAACTCTCTGGTGGATATACGAGGTGCCTCACACTGAGGGACCTGGGGGAACCCAAGCATAGAATAAGCTAAGGTAAGCGGTAATATCTTAGCACGAAGATAACTTGATATACGGTAGTCCACATAAAGAAAATTAAAAGATTCTTTTCATGATAAACTTTCTAAGAAGAGGTCAAGTGGGGGACGAAACTGGAGAGCATTTCTACATTATCACATTTTCTTTTAATTTTCCTAATGTGAACTACCATACGCACACGCACACACACCCAGACATGTATATATATATATATATATATGTGTGTGTGTGTGCGTGTGTGTGTGTATATATATATATATATATGTATACACACACATATATATATATATATATATATGTATACACACATATATATATGTATATATATATATATATATATATATGTATATATATACATATATATATATATACATACATGTGTGTGTGTGTGTATGTACTTTCGGTCACGCTGATCAGCATTGCCTGACGTATTGTTACTCGATGTTTCCCTTTCTTCGGGTAGAGCGAAGTGGGAGTAGTCATTGCATGATGAGAAGGGGTACCCCGAGAACAAAGGGTGAGAGAGCGGGAAAGGTTGAATCTGAGTGTGTGCGTCTATGCATATCTATCTTAATATTTAGCAGACAGTTATGACGGGTCGCTTACACTAGTCCTTAATGGTAGAGCACCCTCCTTTCCAATCAGTATTTACATCATATAATTATTTAGAATCATTTGTAATATAAGTTAATATTTTAATATATATATATATATATATATACATATATATATATACATATATATATATACATATATATATATATATATATATATACATATATATATATATATATATATATATATATATATATATAATATATATATATATATATATATATATATTTATAGAAGTATTTGGGATAACTGAAAAAAAAACCTCATTGGATGAATCCTAAATTTGCTTATATTTCATGACTTTCTTATTAATACCTCAAAAAAGTCAAATAATACAACGAAAAAAAAAATGCAGCGAGGTACTTCATGAACCTGTATACGATTTAATTAACAATATGTGTTGATAGAACTAGTTTTCTTTTCAAAATATGAAAAACATAGAAAATAGGAAATATGCAGACATACAGACAGAAATGTCTGTTCGAAATTATACCGTGGGACTTTACATTTTCCTGGAATATTTGGTGCCAAGAACTTATCAAAAATTGACACAACATGTGTATATATTAAATATTAAAATATTAAGAAATTAAAAACTATGTCGGAATGTTGAATAAAAAACGAGTATAGTGCAAAGTAGTAAAGTGAATTTGTTATAAAAAAAAAAAAAAGTAAAATCAATGCATAAGAAGTAACTTAGAAAACAAGGATTATTATTAGTATTTTCTATATTATTGACTGTATACCAATCTATACGAAATGGGAATAAACTATACTAAAAAATAAAAATAAAAAATATCACGAGAAAGGTCAAAGATATACGGTAAAATGTAGGTGGAAATATATATTAAAATGGAAAATAGAATTCAACCCTTCATCAACAATTTCCATCATCATACACAAAGTTTCACAAGAAGCTCAGTCACGCGCGTTCTACTTAAGGCTTGACTCCAGAAACTCAAAACTTCACCAGATTATCTTGACATAGTACCTGGAAGGCTTGCCGGAAGTTAATTAGGGATTAACTTCATTAACTGCTGCCTCGAAATATCATAAAATTATGAAACAATAAAACATATATTCCTAGCCTGAGGGGCACACATATATATATATATATATATATATATATATATGAATAAATATATAAATTTAGATATAGAGATATAAAGCTAGTAAATAAAATGAAATATTGGAAAATGTGCAACACAACGCAAAGTTATAAGTTCGAATCTATGAAAATCTAGATGATTCTGTTGCATATGATCCCACTATGGATAAATTTTTCCAAAATAGCATGGAATCGGTATGAAATATACATATACATGCACACATACATACACACACACACACACACATATATATATATATATATATATATGTGTGTGTGTATATATATATATATATATATATACACACACACCATATATCACAGACCCAACATATCAGTGATAAGATTATGGGCATAAAATTAGTGAGTATGGTATATCCTAAGCATACGCCCCTTAACAAAGGGGTAATGAAGACAAAATTTAGGAATTCAGAGGGAGATGAATATACAGAAAGAATTCTTAAAAGTGAACTGTCGGTGTTATCTTGGAGTATGAATGCCCATGCAGGATTGATTTCTGATGCCTTTGATGGAATACATATTGGAGGAGGTTTTAGAAGAATCCAGGAATGCGAAAGATTGTTGGAATTAGCAGAAACTATTATTTTGGTAGTAATAAATGCACAGTTTGAGAAAACAAGAACTCATCTTGGGTATGCATTGGTTTGATAGGAAAACAAGAAAATTATTATGGACTTTAAAATCGATTTTGACCTTTCAAGTCAGTGATCTGGACCTTGACCCCATGTGGTGCAAATTCTAATGGGGTCTATTGTCTATCCTCTCTCCTAAATTTTCAAGTAAATCGGTCCGATAGCTTTTCTTTGGTAAACTTGCTAACAACGAAATAATGAAACAACCAAACAGACAAACACATCCACAAAGAAATCTAACAAAATCAACTATAGTAATAATAATAATAATGATAATAATAATAATAATAATAATAATAATAATAATAATAATAATAATAATAATAATAATAAGCAACAGATCATCAGCAGCTAAAAACATCAATCTGAAAGATTTCCAAAAGGATTTCAAAATGGTGTTGAGAAGCAGTTTCGCAAAGTAATTACAATGAAAGGATTGCATATATAATTTTAAATCATTAATTTTTTTCTTTACTAGGAATGGATGTAAAATGTGAATTTTACTCATCGCAATTATATATTTCTTTACAAATTGAGATATCTAATTTTATAATTCATCGCTTAGATATAAGTTTCCTTAACTAAATCTTCTCAAAATAAAAGTTTCCTTTCTATCATATATCTATTTCCCCCATATCTATGAACGCATCCGATACCGTCTCTACCAAATAGTTTCTTCCGCTTCTGTATCCTAATCATTAAGGGTTGGATCACGTCATCAGCCAACACCTAACCAGCTTTATTCTTTGGATCCTCTATAAAGTAATTTCATAATTTGATAGTATTCTTCATCTTATGATATCAGATGCAAACATCTATATCTTTCTTTGTTTATAGATTCGTTTTGATTCTTAATTAATGCATAAATGGTTATATATATATATATATATATATGTATATATGTATATATATATATATATATATATGTACATATATATATATATATATATATGTACATATATATATATATATATATATATATATATATATATATATATATATATGTACATATATATATATATATATACATACATACATACATACATACATACTCTTGATTCCCAATTAATGCATAAATGGATATATATATATATATATATATATGTATGTATATGTATGTATGTGTGTGTGTCTTTAAACATGACTTTTAAACCCAAAGAGGTAACGATGAGACGGCTATTTCGAGAACTGCTGAATTCCTTTCCATAAAGGGATAGGAAGTAGCCAGCCGAGTGATAAATCGCCACCAGTGAAAAGGACAGACCAGTTCCTATGAGACTCTGGGGAACGTAGGTCGATACGACATCTGTTGCAAATAGTTATTCGGCTAACCTTCTGAGTGAGAGACAATGTGACCATCGTTAGCAGTTGCATGGGGTGGGACAAATTTGTTTATGCCTTGGGTACGTTTATGCGCTATGCGATACACGGTTAAAAATTTGCCGTAAAATGGAGAAAATATTGGAATAAATGTTGCTAAGCATTTGCTGTTTTAAAAACGGATATATTGATGTTGAGGAGTGATATTACGGTCACCAACCCGTAAAGGATAATAACAAAGTAGGATAAATATTACGGTCGCCTGTATGTACTGAAATAAGGCTGAAAACATTATATTCTTACGAAGACTTTCCAATTAAAATTACGTTTTTTTAACAGTGTACATCTATATGAAATTAGATTTTCGAAACATAACGTCCTATCTAAAAACGTTTGGAAATAATTGGGGCTTTATGGTGAAATATGTGGGTTCCTGAAATTATAACTAAAGTTGACGTAGAAAGATGATCAATAAGAAATATTACATCAATTTAATGACAGGTCACGAATCACGACAAAATTATTGTTCCATTTCCGAAAACTAAATCCAGTTAGGAAATAACAAATAAATACAAAGATGGTTGAGATATATTGTAAACGAAAAAATGGACCTAATTGTGCTGTAAATTAATTGCAACTATACGAGTTCATGAACTACAATTACAAGCATAGACCATACTGTATACCAAAGCCAAGAATGGGAAGTAAGGAAAATCAGCATTCAAGTGAACATGAGCACATGCAGCAAAATCAGATGATTCTATTTCAATAGCCACTGATAAGTTTCACTGCGTGTATATAATAACATGAAAAAGTTAGTTAACATTAGTAGAAGTCACACTTTGGTCATTGACTTAACTACCCAGAAATAGAAATGTGTGTAGATCATGATTATATAATGTCGTTACAGACGTCTACTAGAGAAGCATTCAGAGAGTGCAGACCTCCGCAACGGCAGCTTATTTCTCGAAACCAGCTTGACTTTCCCAGAATCAATTTAGACCGTGGGCGTATTTAAAGTCTGAGTGACAACCCTGTGCGAACTTGGGATTAAGGTTACGGTTAACTCGGTCGACCTTTTGGTCGACAATGACCTTGACCTTTGATCTATAACTTTCAAAATTGAATCAATTCCACGTCCTAACATAACAATTAATTCCTGAATGTTTCACTACCCTATGATTACAAGTGTGACCAGGACGTAGTTTACAAACAAACAAACGGACAACATGAGCGAAAACATGCCCTCGCAACTTCGTTGGCGAATGTAATAAAGCAAAAATCTAATTTCATCCTATCAATTAATCATCTGGTAAACGATTTGGGGGTCGTAACATAATCCTGACATAATTTGGCTTTCTATTTATTTGTTTTTATGAATAAATTTTAAAAAATCATAATAGCAGTCAACATGGAGAGCTATAATAACACACAGTAATTTAAATGCAAAAATACAAAAATTAAGTATAAATAGGATTTTTTCGAAAAATAGCAAATTGCCAAAAAGTAATAACAAAACAAACTGAAAATAATATTGGCAAGAGCAAATGAAAAGATAATTACATTGTTTAATCAACGTGAATTTAATACTTATTCGCTGCAAAATGTAATAACGGAACAACACACAATTTGACACGATGAATAAATGAAAGTCATAGAAAATAAAACAATACAAAAAACTTGTGCTTTGCATAAAACAGCAAACTGTCCAAATTTTCATTGATTAAGACGAGCGATTGACTAATGGAGTTGAACCATTTTATTCTATAACTACTATTATAGATTAATTTTTTACTTGAAATATCACCGAAAAGGGAATGTAATTGAAGGAGCCGATGAAAAAAAAAAATCA
The DNA here is from genome assembly GCF_036898095.1 of Palaemon carinicauda. Classification (NCBI taxonomy): domain Eukaryota; kingdom Metazoa; phylum Arthropoda; class Malacostraca; order Decapoda; family Palaemonidae; genus Palaemon; species Palaemon carinicauda. The sequence continues at coordinate 281,364,407 of NC_090725.1, forward strand.
ATTATATTTTCTGCAAAGTACTTTTCGAAAAAAAGGATTTCATGCTTATAGCTCCTAGCAAAGGTGGAAAAGGTACTTGAATAAATTAAGGAAGTATGACTTTGAATTTGATTACATATCAGTATAAGGTGAATAAAATTAATAAGAACGACAGAATAATGTCTCAGCCATCGAACAGATATCAAAACGGAGACAGCGAGTAATATAGGATTTATCGTTCGTTCACTCAAGATTGCCCGGAGCTTGTCTCCGGGCGGGGGCTATTAAACTAAAAGTCATAGCCACCACATTAGGAATTAAGAATTTAAAATAAAAATAGTAGGTGGCAACTGTTGGAGTTACTATTTGGTTGGCTTCCAATCAAAGTTTATCAAAGAGACATTACAATAGCAAGAGCGGTTGATTTAGGCAGTTCGTAAACATGGTAAGGTGTTGAAGAGTATACACATTCTATTTTGATTTTAGAGAGAGAGAGAGAGAGAGAGAGAGAGAGAGAGAGAGAGAGAGAGAAGGGGGGGTGTATCCAACTGTTTAAAGGTTTAAAGGAGAATTGAATGGCAGGGGCAAGGGACAGTGACATTGCCCTAGCGAGTTAGACAATGTCCTGGAGAGACTGACCTTATATACAGTACAGTATGATCAGCGCCCAAGCCCCCTCTCCACCCAAGCTAGGACCAAGGAGGGCCAGGAAATAGCTGGTGATGACAAAGCAGATAGACCTATAGGCTCCTCCATACCCTCCTCATTAACTTACAAGGATAGTGAGATTGCAGTGACCAAAGAAACTAACGAGTTTGAGCGGGACTCTAACCCCAGTCTGGCGTTTGCAAGTCAGGGACGTTACCACATCGGCCATTACAACACTATGAAAACAAAATTATGCTAATTAATTATACCTAATTATTGGCTAGAGCTTAAAACAAAATTCAGGAACTGAAAATGGTTTTGGCAGATGTGGAGCTACAATTCAAAAGTTGTCCATCGAAAAATGACGAGATTTACTATCGGAGGGATAAAGGATTTAGATGGAAGTTTCTTCCTTGTTTTGAGTTTCTCATGAGTTCAAAATAAACATTATGACATTTTAAAGCATGTATTTGAAGTGTGGGAGAGAGAGAGAGAGAGAGAGAGAGAGAGAGAGAGAAATATCTTGATGGGCAAGGATAACAGTAAGATGAATATTGAAATGACATAGCCTACTACAATATCCAAAAAGAATAGTCCTTTACAATTAGGATTGAAAACCTACCCCAAAAATATTATAGAAAATAATATCATACACGATTTCATCAAGGCACCACTAAAAATAATAAATAAAAATGTTTCCTGCACTACTGCGCAGACTTTCATGAATGGGCGTTTGAATAAATAATTACACAGGTGTTCCTTTATTTATTGCTGTATATAAGATCAGGGATAAAATTTCATGGACTAGATTTAAATAATTTGATACTGTTATGGCCACTGATAGATACTGACCGATATCCATAAAAAAATCTTGCATTTATACGTCGCCTAGATATCAGTAATTGGTGAGTGAAGAACACACACACATTATATATATATATATATATATACACACACACACACACATATATATATATATATATATACATACATATATATACACACACATATATATATATATATATATATATAAATATATACAGTATAAGTATGTATGAAAAACATTTTTCTACTCTGCTTTATAACCTGTAATGTATAATTTACTTGTATTTCTTTCATAAACGCCATATATATCAAAGCATGCATGCAAGAAAAGATATATAAATTCCTTTAAATTGAATTTCTACAAATGGTGAATTTATAGCAAGACATCTCTCCGAGCATATTTTTCCTTTATGTCAGCAGGCACGTGTTCCCTTTGAAGAAAGCTATCACTTACATAACATGAATGAGAACACCTGAGCTGGTTATAAATTACCATAAATACTGAACACCGGTCGTTGAATAGTAACAGCGGGAGCTGAAACTACTTGCTCGAGGGTGCACTCGAGCACACTATTCTATCTTAATTCTCTTCCTCTTGTTTTGTTAGTTTTTATAGTTTATATAGATATTTACTTTCATGTTGTTGCTCTTCTTAAAATATTCTATTTTTCTTCATTTCCTTTCCTCACTGAGCTATTTTCCTTGTTGGAGCCCATGGCCTTATAGCATCCTGCTTTTCCAACTAGGGTTGTAGCTTAGCAAATAATAATAATAATAATAATAATAATAATAATAATTGGAAGGGTCCAAATTCAAACGCAATAATCCGGTTAGATTGATTCGTTTACTCATTAAAGTTGGACTCATAAATCCTATAATTTAAGAGTATTTTGACATATTTTCAATGGTAAACGTCCATATACGACATAGCAATCTTATCTGAATGGAAACTTACCATTTACCATTACCTAAGCTTTACTGCCATTGACCTTTAGATGTCGTAAACTGAATTCTAAATTAAATGAAGGTGTATTTATCAAATGAATAACTCACTGAACACAGGTGGTGCATCATGATTCAGGGTTACGATAAACTTACCATAAGAAAATACATTAGGACAACATTTCTAAATTCGTGGTGTACGTAAGTTTATCTTGATGACCTTTGATTTAAAATTTAATACTTTACTTTATCTATTATATATATATATATATATATATATATATATATATATATATATATATATATATATATATATATATAGGCCTATATATATATCATATTGATAATTCATTTCAGCATTTGTGTGACAGCCTGTAAAGGGTATATCAAATTGAAGATCGCAGTGAAATTGTTTTTTTACATTAAATAAATACTTCGGAAGATAAGTGCAAGTAAAGGCTTTTCAGTAATTCTGATTTCTACATGATAAAATTATCGGGCCATCAATATCAATCAAAATGTTTAATGGCCAAATAAAAGTCATACTTAATAAGATTTTTACTCATAATATAGAGGACTCAGAGGGAATTCTTAATCAGATACATCAAATATTATTGTAATTTCCATTCTTGATATTGCTAACATTCGGAAAATATGTACTAACACTAGATCATAAAATTACGTTGTAAAATACATTAAAACAAATATCAGTTTATAAGTGTGATAGTTTATAAGTGTGATGTATTTCATCCTACGTTTCTGAAATTGATTGCAAATCTTGTATTCCTTTGTATTATAAATTGCAATTATTATTCTAAACTACATTACTGCGACTGCTGTTAGCAAGCTCTGTGACGTTTCAGCTCTGGTGACGTCATAAAAAACTAAGTATACACAATGCAAGTAACGACGCTAAGTCACAAGCTATTTAATGTTTCAGCTAATACCATGTATTATTATTATTATCATTATTATTATTATTATTATTATTATTATTATTATTATTATTATTACAAGCAAAGCTACAACCCTGGTTGGAAAAGCAAGATGCTATAAACCCAAAGGCTCCAACAAGGAAAAATTTAAAAGCCAATTAACTTATCAAGAGTCGACAATTTTCTTACATTGAAACTTCCCAAGTTTCTTTCTGGCCGTTGGGCTTATGTTTCCTCTTGTTTTGGGTGGGTGGAGGGGGGATCATTTATTTTCTCTCCATGTCATTACTCTCATTTTCGAAATGAAACGCTTGCATAAGTTAATTTTGATTATAGACTACATATGATCCCAGTTGTTCTGTATGAGTGATTATACCATCCACGTGACACACGTCAATTATTCTATTATTCAATTGGAAGCTCATTTATTTTTTTCATTAAAATTATATCTCGTTAACTCGAAACAATATCATGCCATCGTTTTCATATAACAGGATTACATACATTTTCCCCGTGCGTTGAAATTTAAATATTAATTGCATTCTGTACGTTGCATCAGTAAACCATCGGTCTATATCTTCGGTGTTCTGTGATATTTCCCTTTACAAATATAATTACAATAGATGAAGCAACAGAGAGAAACATTAAAATCTAGAGGGTCACTCAGTAGAATGCAGACCTCCGGCGCGGCAGCTTATTTTTTGACATATTACTTGACCTAGACCTTTGAACAAACATATATTAATTGGCGGGGATTTTTATATACTCAAATATGAACCGAGTTTTAAGTCTCTGGGACAACTATGTCCAAGCTTATGGCTGATTACATGAATTGGACATTTTACTTAACCGTGACCTTGACCTTCCAAATTCTAATCATTTCCAGCTTTTTAGATAACGGTTAAACCCTGCAAGTTTCATTGCTCTACGATCAAAATTGTGGCCTGGAAGCTGTTCACAAGAAAACACACAGACACAAACAGGGGCGAAAACATAACCTCCTTCCAACTTCGTTGGCGGAGGTAATAATGCAACAATCGATGAGAGAGAGAGAGAGAGAGAGAGAGAGAGAGAGTTGTTCGAGGTAGATGGTCATTGTAGCACATCATAAGTTACAAGAGTGGGAAACTGAAATCCAATTTCATATATCAATATAGATGAGAAAGGGAAAATGTTTTGAATAGTTTCAGTCAATCAGGATGTGAATTACCACATCAAGGCTCTCCCGTTTTGATGTTATACAAGTGTTATGACGGAGAGAGAGATTCACGTCTGTTTCCTTCACTTCCTCTCTTTCTGTCACTACCGTAGCTGCCACCGGCCACGGTCGACTGACAACTGAGAGCCTAAGATGCTCCTTACATGAATATAGGCTTATCATCCATTTTTAGTAAAGCATCCATATCTTCCTCTTCATCCGGTCTTACCCTAGATAGCTGGTTCTCAACTTTGCCAGCTGGGTGCCTTGCCGAAATCCATGATGAGAGAGAGAGAGAGAGAGGGAGAGAGAGAGAGAGATGATTATTATACTATATAAAGACTTTCAGAATAAGGATAATTCAATTTTACTTCTCAATAAATTTACAATAGTTAGGAGAGAGAGAGAGAGAGAGAGAGAGAGAGAGAGAGAGAGAGAGAGATGATCATTGTATGATATAAGGACTTTCAGAGAAAGAATGATTCAATTTTACTTCTCAATAAATTCACAATAGTTGAGAGAGAGAGAGAGAGAGAGAGAGAGAGAGAGAGAGAGAGAGAGCGATGATTATTGCAACATATCAACATTGGGAAAAAGGATGATTTAAATTAATTTTACTTTTCAATAAATTTACAATAGTTGAGAGAGAGAGAGAGAGAGAGAGAGAGAGAGAGAGAGAGAGAGAGAGAGAGAGAGAGAGAGAGAGAGAGAGAGGTTATAAATGTCAATAAACCCATAGTAGCAGAGAGAGAGAGAGAGAGAGAGAGAGAGAGAGAGAGAGAGAGAGAGAGAGATGTGTATTGTACCATATCAAGACTATCAGAATAAGGTTAATTGAATTTTACTTTTCAATAAAATCACAATAGTTAAGAGAGAGAGAGAGAGAGAGAGAGAGAGAGAGAGAGAGAGAGAGAGAGAGAGAGAGAGAGAGAGAGATGATTATTGTACCATATCAAGACTTTCAGAATAATGTTAATTCAATTTTACTTTTCAATAAATTTACAATAGGAGAGAGAGAGAGAGAGAGAGAGAGAGAGAGAGAGAGAGAGAGAGAGAGATAATGATCATCGTATCATAGTAAGACTTGCAGAGAAAGGATTGTATTCAGTCTTATATGTCGATAAACCAACAACTACAGAGAGAGAGAGAGAGAGAGAGAGAGAGAGAGAGAGAGAGAGATAATGATCATCGTATCATAGTAAGACTTGCAGAGAAAGGATTGTATTCAGTTTTATATGTCGATAAACCAACAACAGCAGAGAGAGAGAGAGAGAGAGAGAGAGAGAGAGAGAGAGAGAGAGAGAGAGAGAGAGAGAGAGAGAGAGAGAGAGAGATTATCATTGTACCATATCAAGACTTGCAGAGAAAAGATTATATTCAGTATTATATATCAATAAATCCACAGGAGTAAACAGAGAGAGAGAGAGAGAGAGAGAGAGAGAGAGAGAGAGAGAGAGAGAGAGAGAGAGAGAGAGAATCATTGAACCATAGCAA
>NC_090725.1:281379696-281384696 GCF_036898095.1 Palaemon carinicauda
ATTATTATTACTAGCCAAGCCACAACCCTAGTTGGAAAAGTTAGATGCTATAAGCCCAAGGGCTCCAATAGGGAAAAATAGCCCAGTGAGGAAAGGAAATAAGGAAATAAATAAATGATGAGAACAAGTTAACAATAAATCATTCTAAAACAGTAACAGCGTCAAAACAGATATGTCCTATATAAACTATTAACAACGTCAAAAACAGATATGTCATATATAAACTATAAAAAGACTGGTCAATATAAAAACATTTGCTCCAACTTTGAACTTTTGAAGTTCTACTGATTCAACTACCCGATTAGGAAGATCATTCCACAACTTGGTAACAGCTGGAATAAAACTTCTAGAATACTGTGTAGTATTGAGCCTCATGATGGAGAAGGCCTGGCTATTAGTATTAACTGCCTGCCTAGTATTACGAACAGGATAGAATTGTCCAGGGAGATCATACATTGATTTGTAAATAAGCACAACTACGAAGTTTTGTCAACGCGTGTAATATCTTAAACTTTTTTGAACTTGAGATACATACCGGTATTTTAAACTCATTAGTTGAATAATTATTCTTCATTAAAGAAAACCTGGAAACAATAAATAAATAATTTGTGCAAGTGTTACCAAAATAACTTATTCCCTGATCTCACAAGCGAAAACAATTTGACTCAGATATTACGTTTAAAAAATATTCATGAGGAAATGCCACACCCCACAATAGAATTAATTCGGGAATAATGGCTGGTGAAGCAAAAAACCGAAGCAAGAGATAATGCGTGTACATTCCTTTCCACTTCCACTCGGGACTAATTGGATCGTTTCTAATTACCCCAAGGGCCTGTCGCTGTTTCCGGTGGTATACTAATGAAGGTGCCCTTTGTTTCTGTCACCCCACTGTGACACTCCGCCAGTTTTGCTCCCCCTCCAAACGTGAGAACGGCCTTTCGACCTTGGGCCTCCTTACGTCATGTTCAGATACAGCAGGTGAAGGTTTGAACTTCTTATTTGCCTTATATACTTGGCGTTCGAGGATAGTTGTGAAGCTGAAACATCACGTTCTTTTGAAAACTTGACATCGGGTTCTAATTTTATAACTGGTATTGTTCACATACATAAATTCAATAATCATCTCACAAGATTCATGTACTTTAGTAACATCACTGATTTAAATTCAGATGTACGTTATTCAAAAAGAAAATCTCTCTCTCTCTCTCTCTCTCTCTCTCTCTCTCTCTCTCTCTCTCTCTCTCTCGGGGAAACAAGATCTATCATACTATGTTTGTGAGGAAAACTAAATATCTTCTCAATAAAAAGAAAACACAACAACACACACACACACACACATATATATATATATATATATATATATATATATATATATATATATATATATATATATATATATATATATATATATATATAGATGTATATATACATATATAATATATACACATTTAAATAAGCCATATAATTAGATACATTAATGTCTGGATTCTCTTACCAACCTCGGGATCAGAGCCCAGGCGGAACCACTCAAAGACCCTGGTCCAAGAAAGTTGTAATAACAGTGACAATTCTTCTGTCGAATTCAGTTTTTTGTGCCTAAAATTGAAATCAACCCATCTTCACCATCGTGGCTAATTCGTATATTTGTCCTTGGCATTCAATTAATGACAAATTTCGCACATTTAGACGTGTTTTTCATATTCAAATAAGCCATATAATTTGATACAATAATATCTGGATTCTCTTACCAAGCTCGGGATCAGTGCCCCAGGCGGAACCACTCAAACACAATAGCTTCTGACCGGCCGAGAATCGAATCCTGGTCCAGACCGGTCAGAAGCTATTGTCTTTCAGTGGTTCCGCCTGGGGCTCTGATCCCGAGGTCGGTAAGAGAATCCAGAAATCAATGGGAATGATAAAAAATAAATTGAAGGTATGGAAGTGATCTGTATATGTAGATTATACATCATGGTATAAGCATAACTGACAGATGGAAAAACATGATTAAATACTGAAGAGAAAAAAAAAAAAACATGGATGAACAGATGATAAATAATAGTTTTGGGCTCGGGCCATGTCGTCCTGATGGAACTTCCTCTAGGTACCATTTCACTTGGGATATTTCTGTGGGTGATATACCAGAGAATTTTACCTGTAGAGGTATCACGGGGTTACTGCCTCGGAGCAAATATCCCGAAATATATCGTGTATGTAACAGGGACGTATCTAAATACAACCACAGCTAACCTTCCCCAAATGGAGTTAACTTTGTCTAGAAGGATATTGGATAGGATAGGTTACGTGAGTAACATAGATGAACGGATGATAAATAGTATTTTGAAGTAGCTCGTTCTCGCAGAAAGGAATAACATAAGTTAGTGAAGAGAGTCTACAATTGAAGAGAACCTAAAGTTAATAGGAGACAAAGGGCTCAAAATCTAGCCTGACAATTTATTGCTCAATTTTCATTCATTATTTTGCATAGTTTACCATTGGCAATAATACCTCTCCTTTTTCAAGCAAACATGTTACTTACCTTAACGGCAGAATGTTTGACCTTTTTATTCCAACTAGATGTTGATGATATATGTCTTTAGCAACCTTTATTCATATCCAGAAAATCATTCATCAGAGTATTATTTGTTCTAACTCACAATCTAGAAAACTGTTACATATCCAATCCTGAGAATTCTATGTAACCCTATTTATTGAATTCTAATACAGACAATGCAAAGCTAATAACTAGACGATCTGTCCTTCCATCACCTTCCCTTACATATTCACACAACACAATCACCTTTTCTCGTCCGAAAGACCTAGTCTCAAAAGGGAGAATCTTCGAATCCTGCATTCTAAGAAGACTTTCTCTCTCTCTCTCTCTCTCTCTCTCTCTCTCTCTCTCTCTCTCTCTCTCTCTCTCTCTCTCTCTCTCTCTCTCTCTCTCTCTCTTCATTTTAAATCTGTGCCTGCGCTGAACAACATAGCCGGTTAAATCCTTCCATTACGCTCTGATGCCAAATTCCATACGACGTACAGATTCGCCTGAACGTATCCGGGCAAAAGTTTTTAGACCGCATCTCATACCAATTGCAATGCAAACTCTTCTCTTTTACTTTTACGTCTGCCAGGGTGAGCTGAGAGAAAGGGTTCTCTTGAATTGGATACTAGCATACCTTATGACCTTGTGAAAGGAAGCGATTAATATCAGTTGCACCGTTATTAAATTCTGGAACATTATAAACAAGTCGATTTAGAAACGTTGTTTTAATAAAGAAAAGAAGTGGATATTATGACTTCAAAACTGAATTTATACATCACGATGATATTTTGTTATATTCAGCAAAAAAGAATATTTTTTTATATCCAACATTTTCGATTTTATAGATATATATATATATATATTATATATATATCTATATATATATATATATTATATATATATATATATATATATATATATATATATATATATTATATATATACAGTATATATATACATATACATATATATATATATATGTACATAATTATATATATATATATATATATATATAATATATATATATATTACATATATACATATTTGTATATATATATATATATATATATATATATATATATATATATATATATATATATATATATATTTGTGTGTGTGAGTATTACTAGAAAAGCTATATCCCTAGGCAGGAAAGCAGGATGTTATAAGCCCAACGGCCCTAACAGGGAAAAATAGCCCAGTGAGAAAGGAAATAAGAAAATAGATAAACTTGAAGAGAGGTAATGAACAGTTACTGAGAAATAAAATAACAACATTAAAATTAACATTTCATACATAGAATAAAAAACTTAAAAAATGAGAGAGGAAGAGAAATAAGATAGAATACTGTGCTCGAGTGGACCTCAAGAAAGAGAACTCTAGTCCAAGACAGTAAGTCTAGAGAGCAATGGTTTGATTTTGGAGTGTCCATCTCCTAAAAGAGCTGTATATATATCCAGAGTAGATGGGTAAGCTACCTAATGAATTCAAGGGGGAGAACAGTATTGACTGATCATTGTATGATTAAATAAAAAAACAACGGATATAAAATCAAGCCGAAGTTGCCTTACGAAAGGGCGATAGGAAGAAACTGGAAGATAATTTAAGATGGCGCTCGATGAAAGGTATTCTAGGTTTCAATTTGGGTAAATGGAAAGCATATTGTGAAGAGTTAGCAAAATTTCGCCATGACATCACAAAAGCAGTGAACGATGTTTGTGACATAACTGACTGATTGGAGATTCAAAAATGTGAATGAGGGTAAGGTGAAGGTAAAGTCTCAGGAAAGTGAAAAAAGAATATTCAAGATATAGTTGATTGATGCAAATGCAGCTCATGTGCAAATGTAGGGTAGGATCCAGCAGTCAAAAGGAAAGTATAATAAAAAAAAATACAAATAATAGTATCAAAAAAGACGTAAGCAAGATGTTTAAATGAAAAATGAGAATACGTATAATGAGGGTAATGGATGGTTATTAATACATCCCTTCACCCCCATGGGCATACTGGTACGTCCTTGCAAAAAAACTGCTGTTTACATTTTTTTGCATGTTTTTGATAACTTCATGAGAAACTTCAGGCACTTTCCGAAAGAATGAGACCAACCTGGCATCTCTATGACGAAAATTAAGGCTGTTAGAACAATTAAAAAATATATATATTGCAAAATGTGCCTGAAAAAAAAAACGCCTTGGGGGTTAAGCGTTGGAAAGTTCCAAATAGCCTGGGGGTAAAAGGGTTAGGGAATCAGTATTTGATCCATAGGTAACGGATCAGTTCTTATTATGATCAATTAGTAATAAGGGCCTATAAAAAGATCCAGCATTATTCAATCTCAATAAATCATCAAGAATGTCGATGGTTAGGCATCTCTGACTTCCATATATGATGAATGCATGAATGTAATAACAAAACATTAAATATCAAGTCAGTAGTCAAATAAACATAACATCACTGCT
>NC_090725.1:281389696-281394696 GCF_036898095.1 Palaemon carinicauda
TATACAGGTAAGTAGTCATCACAGCTTCTATCTCATTAGGTCTCCACAGTCTACGGTGGTATTCTATTACTGCGTGCATGCTGCTAATTATCCAGTAGCAGTTTCATTAACTGCAGACAAGATTTTATTTAGGAATGTAAAAGTTATCAACCTTAAATTTTGGAAAAAAAGGCCTTTTGATTGCTGATTGAGTTTAATAGTGATGAATTTATTTTTTTTTTTTTTTAGTAATTGAAGGCCAACAGATACGGAACAAAATTATAAATATAGGAACTCAATATAGGGAATTTGAATAGGCCTTAGATGGGAATGGGGAGGAAAATACATTCTAGGAGTTTTTAAGTAGAAAATGCTACATCTATTTCAACAGAATGAAATAGAATTCAAAGGCAGTGTGTTTAGAAAGGGGAAACGAAAATACTGTAGTAACAGTATCTGGAGTAGGTAGAAGGTGTCGAGCAGGGAGAGATGTAGCATATATCACTGCCTGAATTCTGGGGGTTAAGATTGAGTAACGAGAAATATATGCAAGTTTGGGTGTGTATAGGCCAGGACTGGAAAGGGATGAAAGCAAAATACAGAGTTCTATGTTGAGTCTTAATATACCTTTAGCTAGCCTTACTACGTTTGTAAACATGAAACATTTGTTGTACTAAGTAATAACAGTATTTGTAGAGGACAATGAAAGAAAGACGTTGTTGACAAAAATTGAGTTTCTGGTGCCAAAGAAAATCGAGCTTTACAATAAAGATTTTGAAAGAACACCTACTTAGCAATTCTTAAGAGAGATATTCGATTTTGTTTTGCCCTTTGGACAAGGTTGAAGAAGATAGAGGACACTAAATATTATGTTGTATGTCAATATTTAGGTTATGGTACAACCCTTTCTAAATTAAGGAAAATATCAGAAGGAATGATAAAGGAAGAAGAATCTGGCTATACGCACAGATCGTGTTGAAAAAATATATACCAACAGTCATGTGAGATCTTTTTATACAAAAAGAGAAAATCCTTATCTGGTATCCCAGATACAGAAATAGCTTATGATTATGTTGACATGCAGGTAATGAGAAGGGTGTTGAAAAAGCATTGTGCCTTCGGCAAATAAGATATTTTTCTGATGTAAAATGTAATAACACTCATAAATTTTCCTCTTCCAATTCAAATTTACATATAAAGGTTCCCCCATATAAAGGGTTGAGGCTGCTTCGTGAATACTAATTTGTATTGTGAAATACCCAATAGGAAATGACATCCATGAATATAATTGCAGAAATATTATTGAAATTTTCAGTATAATCAAAATTGATCTGAAATAGATTAAACGGGGCCGTGATTTCGGTTAGGTAAGTGGCAGTTACTTATTGAGCATACAAAAAGGATTGAATAGCGACGGAATAAAAACACGAATTAGTATTTCAATCTAATTCAAGTGAGTTTATTTTACTTTATTTTTTCATTCTTTTCCAACAAAGATTTGGGAAACAGAATCATTGATTTCCCAACAATACCTATCACACTCTTCATTTACAGCGTTGAGTTGATAGTTTAAACTAGAAATTATATGAGCCAGCAGTATATACTGTGTGTAGATTTACATACATATATATATATATATATATATATATATATATATATATATATATATATATATATATATATATATATACATATATATATATTTATATATATTTATATATATATTTACACACACACACACACACACACACACACACACACATATATATATATATATATATATATATATATATATATATATATATATATATATATATATATATATGTATGTTGGTGTGGTACTGTTATAAACACACATTAGAGTTCCATCTAATGTCTCTTCAAATGTGATATGTATAGTTTAGACTTGTAGGTTACTTCTTCTGAATAAGTCTATGTAAGTTAACTTTTAAAACATTTTATTAGCAGCTCCATCACAGGAGTATAGATGGTTTGGTCGGATGACCATTCCGTGTGACAGTTTGGTGATAACGTTTCATTAGTTATCTCAGCATTTTACATAAATGTGATAACACAACATTACTACAGGAAGCCATCTGGTTCCGTTGAGACACTCAACTGTTTCTCACGGGATGCTTGCATTGTGTTTACTCTTCATACAAAATGTTATCTTGCAAAGGTTCAGCTTAGCATTGACTTTCATATCCTGTTTATGACATGGCGTTCCCACACTCCTCTCCTAACTTCTCCATTGATCCCTTGGGTCATGGATTTTATTATGTATACCTTACATATATATATATATATATATATATATATATATATATATATATATATATATATATATATGTGTGTGTGTGTGTGTGTGTGTGTGTGTGTGTATATGAAATCCCAAGCAGACTGGAATGGGATTTTACATGATCTTTTGTGCTTGAATTGGTCACAATTATATAATAGTGTAGATCCTGTTGTCCCTTTGAATGAGAATCTAGTCAACATAATTGATAGGCGTATCCCTTCTCGTGTGCTAAAGTACCGAGTGAAGGACAAACCGTGGTTCAATGATGATTGTAGACGTGCTTATTTGGAGAAACAGGAGGCCTATCATCTTTGGAAGGGTAACAGATCAGATTTGACCTGGAACAACTATACTCAGCTTCGAGCTTTTGCTCAGAGAGTTTATGCCTCAACTGAAAAGGAGTACAATTTAACCATAAAAGAAACACTTTCTGGTACAACTCAGGAACATAAATGGTGGTCTACCCTTAAATCTGCACTCTTTGGTGTAGATGCAACAGTTCCTCCTTTACTTAAACCAGATGGCTCAGTCACTCACTGTCCAAAGGAAAAGGCAACCCTTTTGGCTGATGTTTTTGACAGTAAACAGAGTAATGAAAAACTTGAACTTCCTCCTTCCTGTTTTCCTGAGGCTAAACTAACTAGTTTAGCTTCTCGATCTCGTGAGATTAAAGCTCTGTTGATGGACCTTGATGCTTATGGAGGTGTAGACCCAAATGGTATTTTTCCTTTGTTTTTTATAAAGACAGCAGATTTCTTAGCTCCAAAGTTATCTGTTATTTTGCGCAAGTTAGCAAGAAGAGGAGCTTTTAGCACTAGTTGGAGAATTGGTAATGTTACTCCTCTATGTAAATGTGTTTGTGGTAGCTCAAGTCCCACTGATTACCGCCCAATTTCCATAACTCCCATATTATCTAAAGTTTTTGAACGTCTTCTGGCAAAACGTCTTAATAGGTTTGCTGAAGGTAATCATCTACTCTCTAGTTTGCAATTTGGTTTTCGTAAAGGCCTTGGAGCATGTGATGCCCTTCTTACAATCTCCAATGCGGTACAGAAATCCCTTGATGGTGGTCAGGAAGTTCGTATGATTGGTCTTGATTTTAGTGCTGCCTTTGACCGTGTTAATCATGAGGCCATTGTTTTCAAACTGAAACAGTTGGGAGTGGGTGGGTCGTTTCTTAGCATTATTATTGATTTTTTAAGTAATAGATCTCACAGAGTTGTTGTTGATGGGCACCATAGTGATTATAGGAATGTGATATCCGGTGTTCCACAGGGTAGTGTTCTTAGCCCATTACTTTTCATACTATATACACATGACATGTGGTTTGGCCTAGAAAACAAGCTTGTTGCATATGCAGATGATGCTACTCTCTTTGCATCGATTCCATCCCCTGAATGTAGATCTAGGGTTGGTGAATCCCTTAATAGAGATTTAGCTAGAATTAGTGCATGGTGCAAATTATGGGGTATGAAGTTGAATCCTAACAAAACTCAAAGTATGATTGTAAGTAGGTCAAGGACGGTGGCTCCTCAACATCCGGATCTCAGTATTGATAATGTTTCTTTAAATATGTATGACTCTTTCAAAATTTTATGTGTGATTCTCGACAGTAAATTTACTTTTGAGAAACATATAAGGTCTGAGTCTTCTTCAATTGCACAAAAAATAGGCTTATTGAGAAAGTCTTTCAAGATTTTCGGTGATCAATCTATTCTGAAGAAGTGTTTTAATTCTTTCATTCTACCTTGTTTTGAGTATTGTTCTCCTGTCTGGTCTTCAGCTGCTGATTCTCATCTTAATTTGTTGGACAGAAACTTACGGTCTATTAGATTTCTTATTCCTGATCTAGATATTAATCTCTGGGACCGTCGTTCAATTAGTTCATTATGCATGTTGCATAAGATTTTTCATAACTCTTTAGCTAGAATTAGTGCATGGTGCAAATTATGGGGTAGGAAGTTGAATCCTAACAAAACTCAAAGTATGATTGTAAGTAGGTCAAGGACGGTGGCTCCTCAACATCCGGATCTCAGTATTGATAATGTTTCTTTAAATATGTATGACTCTTTCAAAATTTTAGGTCTGATTCTCGACAGTAAATTTACTTTTGCGAAACATATAAGGTCTGAGTCTTCTTCAATTGCACAAAAAATAGGCTTATTGAGAAAGTCTTTCAAGATTTTCGGTGATCAATCTATTCTGAAGAAGTGTTTTAATTCTTTCATTCTACCTTGTTTTGAGTATTGTTCTCCTGTCTGGTCTTCAGCTGCTGATTCTCATCTTAATTTGTTGGACAGAAACTTACGGTCTATTAGATTTCTTATTCCTGATCTAGATATTAATCTCTGGGACCGTCGTTCAATTAGTTCATTATGCATGTTGCATAAGATTTTTCATAACTCTGACCATCCTTTACATTCAGATCTCCCTGGACAATTCTATCCTGTTCGTAATACTAGGCAGGCAGTTAATTCTAATAGCCAGGCCTTCTCCATCACGAGGCTCAATGCTACGCAGTACTCTAGAAGTTTATTCCAGCTGTTACCAAGTTGTGGAATGATCTTCCTAATCGGGTGGTTGAATCAGTAGAACTTCAAAAGTTCAAAGTTGGAGCAAATGCTTTTTTGTTGACCAGGCGGACATGAGTCTTTTATAGTTTACTTATGACATATTTGTTTTTGATGTTGTTAATAGTTTATATATGACATGTCTGTTTTGA
>NC_090725.1:281399696-281412196 GCF_036898095.1 Palaemon carinicauda
TTAGTAGAGTGGGGAAGACTGACGTTCCTGTAATATAGGGTTTTATAGTGGTTGTTTTTCACCCCATCTGGGCTAAAATTAAAAGTATTTGGAGATATATGTAACAATTGTACCTATATAACCATAAAAAACAAAATCTTTTTTTATTCCCCCCTAGCTACGGCTATCTCTTTAGGTTTAATCAAACACCGAATAGGTTGTTATCATTTACCACTTCTTTAATTCGAGTTACCATAATGTGCACTCACACTTATAGATAACTTAATAAACAACGATAAGATGTATTTGCTCCACGAGTCAGGGTAAGTAAATATCAATAATTTTTTTCTTGGATATCAAATTCTATCGTTAAAACATCTCTTTTAATTTTCTTAAAACAACTTGAATTGAAGTGCCCTACAGCAAACCATGAATGCACTTCAAAACAACTCCTCTGATTGCTTTCGTGCTTTAAAGTCCATGCATTTTCTTACTATTATTGGGAGTAATTTTATTGTAAATAATATCAATATTAATAACAATAATAATAATCATAATAATAATAATAATAATAATAATAATAATAATAATAATAATTATTATAATAGAAATAATAAAAAAACAATAATAATAATAATAATAATAATAATAATAATAATAATAATCAAAATAATAATAGTAATTTTATATATCTCTTCGTTTTCATACCTGACTTTCTTCGTTGATAGCCAAGCACAGGAATGACTTCTCAAAGTGCCTATTGACGAAGCCGTTTGTGAAACCTACTCAACTGCATTCACTTAAGTAGAAAGCATATCATAAGAATCTGAAGGAATCAAGAAACTTGACTGTCCTTGTGGATAATACGAACACTCTTTTCAGTCCAAGTGACAAAATAACTCCGAAAATAATGCAAGTGGATTCTCAGTTAAAAATCCAATTTACATATCTTAAAGAAAGCGTAAAAAAAAACGAAAGAATTCCTAGTTGTGGGAATGCAGTGGCTCATAAGAAGAGATTGCCAGGGGATGAAGTTATTTTCATTTTTATTTTACGGTCTTGCGAACCCTTACGAATGGCAGGGTAAAAAGGGATGTCTGTGAATGCAGGTGTTGGCTATAATTAGGTTATAATGACATACGTTCGTCTTATGTTTATACGCAATCACTTTTGACACTGAGATCTCTCTCTCTCTCTCTCTCTCTCTCTCTCTCTCTCTCTCTCTCTCTCTCTCTCTCGAAGAAGAAGAAGAAGAAGAAGAAGAAGAAGAAGAATAAGAAGACAGAGAAATGAATGTGGCAGTAAGAATTATGTCAGCGTTCTCTGGAGCACCACCTGTTTGACGAGAATAATAATAATAATAATAATAATAATAATAATAATAATATTATCATTATTATTATTATTATTATTATTATATAGGTACACATTTATATATATATATATATATATATATATATATATATATATATATATATAATATGTGTGTGTTAGTGTTATAATCCCAACACAACCCTTGTAAAATATATCTTATTACGTGAGCCAACTTCGTTGCGAAGGTTGTGACATACACCACACACACACAGCCATATATATATATATATATATATATATATATATATATATATATATATATATATATATATATATATATATATGTGTGTGTGTGTGTGTGTGTGTGTGTGTGTGTATATATATATACATATATATATATATATATATATATATATATATATATATATATATATATATATATATATATATATATAATGTATATGTGTGTCTGTGTGCGTGTGTGTGTGTGTGTGTTTTCGGGTTACGATCCAAACACAGTTCTTGTGAAATATAACTTATTAGTTTCGCCAATGTCGTTGCGAAGGTTGTGATATACAACGTGATCAAGGTCATGGTCACCAAACAGTAAAAAAATTTCTTTTTGCTATATCGAGGGAAAATCCCACAAAATTTTTGGCATGGTTTGACATGATCCAAGGACAATTTGATTGAATTTTAGGAGTGATTAGGTCAATGGTCACCGTCGAAATAGGTCACGGTTTTATTGATATATCGTGGTCATTTTGTATTCGATTTGCATGAATCTAGTGCCACAATAGGCACAAATCAATTGCCTATCTTGTTATGTGGCATAGGTAAAGGTATGCACTCTATCGAGTTCCCATTCTAATTTGGACAAGCAAAGATCTGTGAGCAGAAATAGCCTTAAGGTTTTACTAAGCAATACAATATTTATTATTACCAAAGAAAACTTTTGCTGTCTATGTTGAAAGTTGCGAGTGAGAGAGTATTTCACTCATCAATCCTTTCGTTTTCCATAGTACACCCCTCAAACTAATCTATATAATTTTAAACGGACATTCTGGGTCATTTGTTGAAAGGTTGTTAAAGACATCATTTTCAGGGATAAGATAATTTCAACCAGGAAGTTATTAAAATACGACATATTCAATATTCTTATATATCCTTAGTGAAGCTCACTCTGGTACTTCGATAATAAAATTCCTATAAACTATGTATAAGGGTTTTACCTTTCCCATCAATGTATTTACGTTCCCTTGCCCTTTCATATATGAACCCAGGCACAGGTTCATTTATGCAGAAACTTCCTCTCGCTCCTACTTCCAAACCATCTAAGATCAAATATATTGGTACTTCACCCTCCTTTTCATCAAGGTCTAACGACTATCTGCTAATTAAGATGATGTAAATGCCAACTTCAGCGAAGCATAACTATAAATATTTCATCACACTCATAACTTCAAGTGCGAAGATGAGAGTAAATGAACAAAGAACGTTACGTTACTGCCAAAAATATAAAATTATACATCTTCATTGCCACAAACACAAAAATAACTGAAAACTAGTTATGGAAATATAATAAATTCGCAGATAAAATTATTATTTCGTAATTATTGGAAAACCATCTTTCCTTACGCAAGACAAGGGCTCCTGGTGCGGTTAGTTCTACGAGAAAACGGGGAGAAGAAAGCTACAGGTGGGAAAGAATTATTATAATCAAACCCGATGATAGAAAAATTACGTCCTGCTGATATAGCAAGAGCTCATGCCTTGCACTGGGTAAGGCGTATCTTAAACTAACCATCAATTTGGTTAAAAACAAATTATGAAACAAAACAAAAATTCAATGATAAGCTTAATTCAGAGATATATCAAAGCAAAGACTGGTGCAAATGCAACTACCAAATTGTACTAATGTTGATCTGAAAAAGTGATATCGATGAGATAAGACATTGTTTACGGAAGTGCGAATTTTAAGCATAGGTAAATTTGCGGATGAGAGAAGTAGAAAACCTTAGATATTTTCACAAGCAAACATTTTCAAGAAAAACTCTTGATACCATGCAAGGACAGACAGAACCTATGAATAAATGGTTGTACAGTACATTGCTAACAATCATTTGCTTTTACAGAGTTCACAAAACCTATATATATATATATATATATATATATATATATATATATATATATATATATATATATATATATATATATACATATATATATATATATTTATATATATACATATATATATATGTATGTATATATATATATATATATATATATATATATATATATATATATATATATATATATATATATATATATATATATATATATATATTTATTTTAAAAGGACATTCTGGGTCATTAGTTGGAAGGTTACCAAAAGTAATCCTTGTCAGAGATAAGACAATTAAAACCTGGAAGTTATCTAAATACGATGTATCTAATTTGCGTATATAGCTTTAGTGAAACTCACTCAGGTATTTAGAAAATAAAATTCCAACAAACTATGTATATGGATTTTATCTTTCCCATCAATGTATTTTCGTTCGCTTGCCCTATCATACATGCACCCACTCACAGGTACATTTATGCAAAAACTTCCTGTAGCTACTACCTCAAAACCATCTAAGATCAAATATATTGGTACTTCACCCTCCTTTTCATCAAGGTCTAACGACTGTCTGCTAATTAAGATGATGTAAATGCCAACTTCAGCGAAGCATAACTATAAATATTTTATCTCACTCATAACTCCGAGTGCAAAGTTGAGAGTAAATGAACAAAGATGGATACGTTACTGCCAAAAATATACAATTATACATCTTCATTGCCACAGACAAAAATAACTGAAAACTAGTTATGGAAATATAATAAATTCGCAGATAAGAGGATTATTCCGTAATTATTGGCGAATCATCTTTCCTTACGCAAGACAAGGGCTCCTGGTGTGGTTAATTAACTACGAGAAAACGGGAAGAAGGAAGCTACAGGTAGAAAAGAATTATTATAGTTAAACCCGATGATAGAAAAAACTACGTCCTGCTGATGTATCAAAAGCTCATGCCTTGCACTGGGTAAGGCGTATCTTAAACTAACCATCAATTTGTTTAAAAACACATTATGAAAGAAAACAAACATTCAATGGTAAGCTTAATTCAGAGATATATCAAAGCAAAGACTGGTGCAAATGCAATAACCAAATTGTACTAATGTTGACCTGAAAAAAGTGATATCGATGAGATAAGACATTGTTTACGGAAGTGCAAATTTTAAGCACATTTAAATTTGCGGGTGTGAGGAGTAGAAAACATTAGGAATTTAAACAAGCAAACATTTTCAAGAAAGACTAAACCTTGATACCATACAAAGATATACAGAACCTATGAATAAATGGGTGTATAATATATTACTGGCATTTATTTTCTTTTGCAAAGTTCACTAAACCTAAACATTAAACATCCAAAAACATTTATATATATATATGTATATATATATATATATATATATATATATATATATATATATATTATATATATATATATATATATATATATATATATATATATATATATATATATATATATATATATACACAGCCGTTTCTAGTCCACTGTAGGACAAAGACTCAGACATCTCAATTCATGGTAGGGGTTTCGCTAGTTTACACCACCACGCTGGCCAGTGCGGATTAGAGATAGTTCCTGACTAGTACACCTTTGCTGATCACGGAAATATGCAAATCATTTTACACTAAGGTATCCCCATTCGAGGGGTATATATATATAAATATATATATATATATATATATATATATATATATATATATATATATATATATATATATATAAATATATATATATATATATATATATATATATATATATATATATTTTATATATATATATATATATATATATATATATATATATATATATATATATATATTTATATTATATATATATAATATATATATATATATATATATATATATATATATATATAAATATATATATATATATATATATATATATATATATATTTATATATATATATATATATATATATATATTATATATATAAATATATATATATATATATATATATATATATATATATATATATATATATATATATATATATATATATAAAGCCTTTAGTCATCTAGATATTACGCAACGTTAATATATACAGTTATAGTTTAAACTGTTGAATCAAGTAAGAACTTCTTCAACATTATATTCTTAATTTAAAAGAGCACACACTGATGTAATTCATTTATTCATGTACCCCTTTACTTCATAAGTATTAAAATCATCTATTCCGTCGTATCGATTATTCCATTTATTAAAACTCTTTTACCGCTTCCTATCCGGTTTCTTCAGCATATATCAGCCATTACACGTCTCTTTCCAAGTCCCATGTTTTAATTACTTAATAACAACATCATTTTACACTTATTTCACAATTCAGACTAAAAAGATCATTAAAAGTTATAATAATCTACCTTTCAATCAAGTTTATATAATCAAAATGCATACATTTCGGTATAATTATGCATCTTCATTAGTTTGCCAGAAAACCCCTCAAGAAAACACGCCATTATCATTTATATTACCACTTGTAATTATGTCTTAGGAGTTTTTTAGACTTAAGACAAAAGTAGTTTCATAATATACTTGAATAATGCATTCTTTCCCCAGCATAATCCCCGTGATTTTTTTTTCTTTTTTGATAAATCTACATATTACTGTATAATTTCTACTGTGAGCTGATCAGTACTATATACCTATAATGAAGTAATTGCTATTCCTCTTGATCGTTCTGTTCTAACCTTTAGCAAATTCAGAATTACCTTGAAACGCTTCGTTCAGATACTCAATTGCACAGCAGTTTACCTGTAATGTGGCTGTAATCCATTCATGTTCAGTAGCCTTTCCATTTTAAAGCCTCTCAATCTATCCTCTTTATTCTATGCTACTGTAGGGGACCCATAAAAAAAAGACGGCAATATATCTAGATAAGCAAGCATATGCGCACACAAAGATTCAACCATGTTCCCCTCTCACCCCCTTTCCTAACTACAATGTGGCAGTTTGGGCAATTTGTTGGCGATTGTCGTTTCCGTGTGGTTGCCGCTCAACGTGGTATATATATATATATAATATATATATATATATATATATATATATATATATATATATATATATATATATATATATATATACACATATATATATATATACACACACACACACATATATATATATATATATATATATATATATATATATATATATATATATATATATATATATATCCAAGCACTTACTACATATTATATGGGAGAGATGCCCTTTCATAAGCATTCTTGAATTCAAACATACTTTGGATTGTAATGTATCATTCATATTTGCTCTTTTATATAGTATATAACTTACATATTTTTCTTTGACTTTAAGCAGTTTCCTCTTCCCCGAAAAAAAATATCAAACTTTCCAGTTTTAGAGTCGAAAATAAATGTATGTGCATAAAACTTCACACCATTGACCGTTTAATTCAATATTGAAAAAGGATTCATTATCTTAGGTATTGAATGTCAAACGTTTACTCAAGCTTCAATGGAAAATCCATTGTGCCTTTGTTGACAAAATGAGCCAATATTATTAAGGTAAGTATCTGACTCTGGTTGATTACAACTACAGTGTATTGGAGAGGAGGAAACTTCAGTAATCTCCTACAAAACAATATCTTGAGACCAAGAAGGTAAGTAATAGGATCTCCTTATAGTGGTTTGAGCTTTTATCCTTCAGTGGACTAGATACAGCTACAAACACACACACACATATATACATATATATATATATATATATATATATATATATATATATATATATATATATATATATATATATATATATATATACATATATATATATATATACACGCACACAAACACACACACCACACACACACACACACACACACACATATATATATATATATATATATATATATATATATATATATATATAAATATATATATATAGATATAGTGTGTGTGTGTGTGTGAGTTTATATGTATGTGTGCGTGTTCCACTGACTGTGAAGTTAGCTCTCAAAAATTTGTGGGAATTATTTCTTATGAAGTTGCATACTGCGCCTTTCTTCTCCACTTACTGCAGAGTCTAGACCTTTTTATGCATAACTGTATGATTTAGTGAGTCAGCCTTGTTGAGTTATTTATAGGAGGTCTTGGCGTGAATTGACACTGAAGGAGACAAACGCTAAATATAGTTGATTTGGGTGAGCAGCGGCCTTTGAAACCTTTGACACTGGTATAAGTGTCAAGTTTCAATCTAAACCCGACGCTGTAGATGCGATTTCAATCAACATTGATAGGTAATAAGCCAAAGATAATGTTATTCACCTTCTTATTTTATCTAGTCTCTCCTGGATAGTTATATTTTATTGTTTCTCTGTTATTATTTATATTGTGATGCTCATCTACATTTACCAAAAGCCTCTTTGCTCTTCTTGTCATTATGCTTTTTAAATTTGAATTGAAGTCTCGACACTCGAAATCTTCAGGATGAATTAGTAATATATTTTATTGAACACATGTGAAATGATTCACATTTCCGGTTATCAATAGACCTCAGCTTCATTGCGTAGCTTTGTTTCTGAGAGAATGGATAACGTGTGTTAATTATCAAGGACTGTGGCTCTAAATAATTCAATTCAATTAATAAAGCTTTTGGTAAATGAGATTGCATGGCAAAATTATAACAGCATGATTTTTCCCATTCTAATCCTCTAACATAAACACTGCTTCGAAAAAATACATTCTTAGTACAGATAAATGGTTCAATATAAGGAATTTGGTATTATATGCTTCAAAATAAACACACAGCATTTTCCCGACCAGTTTCAACATCTATTCCTTTTCAGCTCCAATCTCTTTCCTTCCAAGACGTCTGTTCCTTCGTAGTACATTTCAACCCCTCCTTTCCTTTCTAACTATTTTAAATGCTTTAATATTTTATAATCTCCTTTCCTTTCAATCTATCTTACTTTAAATATTTTGTAATGGAGTAATTCAATTTTCCTTTTGCCTTCTTTCCTAACTTTTATTCAAGTATAACGTTTTGGAGTTTATTTTAGATATGAATCCGTTGGCCTATAAACCTAAAAAAATTCATAAACTTAGAGTTATCCAAGATTTCCTAATATTGAACGGACTCTTATGTTATCAAAACAAGTATAAACGTCGTATATTGCAAATCAGTATATCGTAGACATCAATTCCACAGATTTCTCTCATGAAACTTCAAAGGTTATTATATTTAGCTACATCTAAAATGAATACACTGTGTATCGTATATTTGACACTGGTTGTGGTGGCCGATGTTTAAACGTCCCTGACTGGTGAATGCCAGACTGGTGTTCGAGTCCCGCTCAAACTCGTTGGCTTAGTTGGTCGCTGCGACCTCACCATCCTTGTGAGGTAAGGATATGGACTTGGGGAATCTATAGATCTATCTGCTCAGTCATCAGCAGCCATTGCCTGGCCTTGGGTGGACAGGGGGCCAGGGCTCTGATCATATGTATGTATGCCCTGCTTGAAAGGGCAATGTAAGTGCCCCTTGCCTCTCCTATTCATGAGTGGCCTTTAAACCTTTAAAGCTTTAAAAAGGAAGTCATATTTCCTGTTAATTTTGAAGAAAAAAAAATTTACTTTTATTCATCTTCCTTCACTATAATACTCCCTTCCGTTATACACCAAAGCAAATTTCTAAATATTAGTCCTTGGATTCCTCTCCTATTCCTGTTGACCTGGCATCGTCCTCTCAAGTAATACGTGACAATGTTCGAGAGAGAGTGGCGCTAGAGTTTCTGTAGTGGCTGCAGCCATATGCTTCCCTAGAGGCGAGCCAATGAGAACAGAGCCCAGGGTGCTCTTAGAGAAGCGCTGACGGCCATTGCTGAAGATGATGGGTGATGATGGTACCTCATCACTTGGGTCCGGAAGGGAACACCTGCAGGGACCATGGCGGACAGTAAGTGTAAATGGAAAATATTTTGGGGAAGCATTTCCCCGAAATATGGGACGCAATGATTACAGTACACAAGGAATGAAAGGAAATTACTATAAGTGGAAAAAGAAAATGTTGAAAAACGTGGGAGGGGTGGAAGAAACTGGTAATTGTAAAATCAAATAAAAATGCAACGACTTTGTGATGTAACAATAAATTAATCCGTAAATTATGAAACCAGAAATGGGTAGGAAGGTGATCCGTTTGTAAATATATGTGTATGTATATATGTATGTATATATACACAAACACACACCCCCATATATATACATATATATATATATATATATATATATATATATATATATATATATATATATATATATATGCGTGTGTGTGTGTGTGTGTGTATGTGTTTATCAAACAACAATGGAGCCATTTCTGATCCACAGAAGGACAAAGGCCTCAGACATTCCAATTCATATCTAGGGTTTGGCCAGTTTTCATCACCACGCTGGCGATGTTGGGGGAATTTCGTCTGAATGCTCAAAGCAACCCAACATAATATGGGTGGCTTTGAGTAGTACAGCGTTGCTGATCATACCACGTTAAGGTATCCCCGCTCAGGAAGGGAATATATATGTATATATATATATATATATATATATATATATATATATATATATATATATATATATATATATATATATATATATGTATATATATATATATTATATATATACATATATATATATATATATATATATATATATATATATATATATATATATATATATATATATATATATATGTATACACATATATATATACACATAAACTATATAGTATATATATATTTACACACATATATATATATATATATATATATATATATATATATATATACATATATATATACATATATATATATATATACATACACACATAATTATATATATATATATATGTATGTATATACATAAATTATTATATATGAGTGTGTGGTTGTTTATATATATATATATATATATATATATATATATATATATATATATATATATATATATATATATATATATATATATATATATATATATATATATATAAACATAATTATATATATACACACATATATGTATATATATTATTATATATGAGTGTGTGCATGTTTATATATATATATATATATATATATATATATATATATATATATATATATTTATATATACATTAATATATATGAGTATGTGCTTGTTTATATATATATATATATATATATATATATATATATATATATATATATATATATATATATATGTATATATATATATATATATATATATATATATATATATACATACATACATACATACATACATACATAACCTTCAACACAAAAAGAGGAGTGGATCCCTAAAAGTGATAAAGAAACATTTGCTAACTTCAGACACAATCTACTGGATCGCAGATGAGGTTCTAACACAATACCGATCTAAAAGAGTCAGCAGCTTCGTATGCTGTCAAAAAAAGTCATTAGCAGCATGGTAAGCCCCTTATACTCTCATTGCGTCATTCAGTTCTATCCCGTTTACTCTCTAATGCATCTTCAGCGCTGAGGCTTCTATTTTGCAAATTTCTTTCACCTAATGTGACCAGCATTTTGCAATCTTTTGAATTATACAATGTTTTGGCCACGCTATTACTATTTACATTTCCCTCCTGAGAGAATAGTACAAAAATATGCGGAGTACTTGTTTTACTCCTTTCAACTTTTTATTCCATCGTCTACACATACATGCATTTTTTACTCTTGTAATCATTTACCTTATGTTATATAAAGTATAATACTAAAAAGATCTACATTTACCATTTGAAATGTTTTCATCGTTACTTCTTTTTTTTTTTTTTTGTTTTTTTTAGATCGTTGTCACCGGTGATTTTTCTCCAATATCGCTACCTGGTTCTGCTTCTTATGCAGACATTAACCAGTCTGCACTCAATTTAAAACTCATTTTCTTATCCAATACTTTTTTACTCACAAAAATTGCATTTTAAGATTTTATTTATCTTTTTGCTAATATATCCAGACGAGAATGTGTAAAGAATATGCCAGACTATTCGGTGTGTGTGTGTGTGAGTGTGTGTGTGTGTGTGTGTGTGTGAAGGAAAATGGAAAATGAACCGTAACCAGAGAGAAGGATCCAATATAGTACGGTCTGGCCAATCAAACGACCCTATAACTCTATATTGGCAGTATCTCAACGGGTGTCTAGTGCCCCGGCCAACCTACTACCTATAAATTCTTCAACTTGGTAATATCTCTTTTACCATATGTGTGTCTGTGAAACGTTTGATTTCATTTATTCTTATACATGAATAAGCCTATCCAGTTGTCATGAATTGTTAATCGATAATTTATCACTAACATATTGAAATAATACTTATAGGATTCGACAATAGCAAAATAATTGATATACCCAAAATCTGAAAGTCTCGAGTCATTATTATTATTATTATTATCATTATTATTATTATTATTGCAAAGCTACAGCCCTAGTCTGAAAAGCACGATGCTATAAACCCAGGGGCCCCAACAAGGAAAATAGCCCAGGGAGGAAAGGAAATGAGGAGAAATAAATTATTTTCAGAACAATAACATTAATATAAATATCTCCTATATAAACTATAAAAACTTTATCAAAAAAAGAGAAAGAGAAACAAGATAGAATAGTGTGCCCGAGTGTACCCGCAAGCAAGAGAACTCTGAGAATCCTGAGGAATTATTCAAGGTCTGACTCATGAAGAATACTTTCCCGAGTTCAAGAACTCGTAGAGCTGAACACTTCTCTAGCTCACGCAAATGACCTTCCTCCCCTCCCCTCTTTACTTGGAAACTTCTCGTAAACTCTACCTCTGATTTGAAGTACTGCGGCTATAATTCTCATTACCATAAACATGAGGTCACGATGGTAGAGAGAGAGAGAGAGAGAGAGAGAGAGAGAGAGAGAGAGAGAGAGAGAGAGAGAGAGAGAGAGAGAGAGAGAGAGTAAAGGGGCGTAAAGCGTTTACAAAGGAAACGCTACAATTCAATTTCCTATTAAAATGAAACTCCTGTTCACTATCTAATACGATTTCCCTTGAACACCAGCACAATAGGAAGAT
>NC_090725.1:281414696-281419696 GCF_036898095.1 Palaemon carinicauda
ATTGGTCAGTGGAAGCGAAAACACTTGAGAAAACTTAACAATATTTACTAGCTAACAATTTCGTTTAATAATTAACAACTTACCATTAACAACTAACACTTAACAACTAATAATTAACAATTGGCAATCAACAAAATTCCCCAACGGGAGACACCACACTCTCAACGAGAGAGAGTCAAATAACTTAACAACTAAACACACACAAAACACAAAATATATAAATATTCTCACACTCTTTGAGCCTAGAAGAAATCACCTCCTGCTCCAACAAAGGTAGCGACCCCACTAACACTCAGATACCATAGGGAGTGCAGCTCAGCAGGACTCCTCATCAAAAAGGGAGGGAAATGAAGCCCCAACCCATGAAAAGGTATACAATCTCTCCTGCCTGGTAACTGCCTCCCTACATGCCACCACGAGCTCCAAGGCTCCTGCAGCTGACTATGGCGAGGATGCGTCGACGATTGTCTCTCTCCCGAGTCCGCCTTAAAGCCGGGATTCCTACGTCGGCTTTGCGGACCGCAGAAGAGAACACGCAGGAATTGCAAATCACCGCAGGTGGCAGAAAAGCACCTGCTAAAACCCATCGAATGTTGGTGTTGCAATCCTTGAAAAGCTCACATAAGCCAGCTGCTGAAGTAGGTCCGGCTAACCTCGAGCTCGAACTGTGTCTTTTAGCAATCGAGTTCCTCGCAGGTAACACAGGTGTTTCTTCTCACCAAGGACTCGAAAAACACAGAAAAGAAACAAGCGTTATACTAGACACTTATAAATCTTTAAACGAGCGGGGAGGAGGTTAAAACAGCACTTCAAAAGAAAAAAAAATTACATTTACAAGAAAAGCCTTATAAACAAAATTTTATACTAACTTTACATAAAACAAAAATGCAGTAACAAGGCTGCTATAAAACAAAATAAAAATTACGTTAATACATAATGCGTATATATATACATACATACATATATATATATATATATATATATATATATATATATATATATATATATATATATATATATGTATATATATGCTAAATCATTTATAGCATTAACTATTTTGAGGCAACAATTTTCCAGTTTTTTTGTGTTTTTCCTTGTCATCAGAGATCGAATTTCTAGGGAAAAGACGAAAATTTTTATTACTCTTTTCAATTTATCGAATTCTTGCCGACAGCTGTTCCAGCCACTATCTAATGGCATTCATCAAGGAATATTTACAGAGAAACCATTATACTTATATAATGGCAATGCATCCCCAACTCAAGGATTGGCTTCCGTACTAAATAAAATCCTGACGCCTTACTTACCAACAGGTTATTCATTAAGGTCTTCTGTAGAATTCAATGATATCTTTAGTACATGGAACCAAATGAAGACCGCATCTCTGGATATTGAAGGCCTGTTGAACAATATCCCAGTTCAGGAGACCATCCAAATCATCTTACACACTATTTACTTATCAGACAAGGACCTCCTCATTCCTCAAGAATTGTTGAATAACATGGTAGAATCTTGCACAATGGAGCCCCATATCCTCTCACACAGAGAATTCTTTAGCCTCTTAGTTCGAGCAGAAATGGGATCCCCACTTGGAGTTCTCTTCGCCATGTACTTTACGTGGCTTCTGAGCAAGATGGAATTTTCAGGAATCACAGGAATACTAAAATCTGTCCACAACATGTAGCTGACAGTTTCTTCACAATTAGAAGACCTGATGAATCAGCAGATTTTTTCAGGGCCTTTACACAACAGAATAAATTTATGAATAACATTGTCCTTCAGCAAAAATATACAGTAAACAAGAAAATAAACGCATAAAAGTTGAAGAAAATTAAAAGAGAACAAAGTTTTCCTATAAAATAAAGGTTTTCCAATATTACTGTAAATTTGGGAACTCATTCAGTCCAACTTATTAATCTGAACCCAGCGGCAAAGCACGAATACAGGATATCATCTTACAGCTGCTAAGTGTCAGTCATTCGTCATAAATATCCTGTATACCCTTTCTATATGTAATTTTCTTATTTGCTACATGTTGCTTATTATATCTAAGCCTTATATTTCTTATTATGACACAAAATACATGTTAGAATGATAATAAAATTCAAACAAGGATGTTTTACATAAGAAATAGAACTTCTAGCTGCCTATCTTGCGTATTTCCTTCCGTTTCTTATACTGACACACACTCTCTCTCTCTCTCTCTCTCTCTCTCTCTCTCTCTCTCTCTCTCTCTCTCTCTCTCTCTCTCTCTCTCTCCAAAAAATATCAGATAAATACTAACCTCAACATTTACAAACATTACTCGTTTGATCAAGTAAACATATTTTGTAATATCGATAACCACAAATTTAGGCGATACTCATCACTCATCATATGATCAAACGAACGCACATAAAAATCCAGAATTGAAAGGTGACATTCTCTCTCTCTCTCTCTCTCTCTCTCTCTCTCTCTCTCTCTCTCTCTCTCTCTCTCTCTCTCTCTCTCTCTCTCTCTCCCTCTCTCTCTCTAAATGAATGTATTTGAATAAATGATACAAAAGACAAATTCGAATAAAATATTAGATATAACATGATTCATTTTTCTACAAATTTTATTGCTATGGCTCTCTTTCTCCTCCTACCCCTATTGACGCAAAGGGCCTCGGTTAGTTTTCGCCAGTCGTCTCTATCTTGAGCTTTTAATTCAATACTTTTCCATTCATCATCCCCTACTTCGCGCTTCATAGTCCTCAGCCATGTAGGCCTGAGTATTCCAATTCTTCTAGTGCCTTGTGGAGCCCAGCTGGACATTCGGTGAACTAATATTGGGATTGGGTTTAAGGCGATAGACAATATGTCTTTTCGGCTTCTACTCCTGATGCCTGATGGATGATCTTACTGGAATTAGTATGGACCGACAGGGTCACTTTCCTTAGTTAGATAGGCTCTGCGCATCACAAGGAACTGGCTATCCTTTGATGAATCTAGCTAATAAATCCTCTATGGATTTAGTCAATCAGTGAGACGACTTGCGAAATCTAACCAACGCCCTTTGCGTCAATAGGCTTAGGAGGAGATGATGATGACGATGATATATATATATATATATATATACAACTGTTCATTTAATATTTGTCATAATGGAATGGAGATGATTACATCTGCAGTGCAATATTTCATAATCATGGTGTCATTTGATTTTCACCGGCTTAAAAAAATGAAAATTATTTAAATTTATCATAAACCAAAAGCAGACTGTCGACGGCTTTTACGATTTATATAATTTGATCCATTATCTTGTCTTGGGTTGATTTTTTTTTTCATATCGTTCACCTAAATTCGTGTTCGTTATTTGATGTTTCATTTTACCTTTTTAGGTAGTGACTTTTAAAAAAAAATTATAGTTTAAGAAACGGAATTCTTAATGTGCTCCATCATTTGATAGCGTGAGTAAATTATATTGTAGTGATAATAATAACAATAACCAGTATTATTAATTTTCTATTATAATGTTCATGTTACGATTTCTTTATTGACACGATAACGAAACCACTTGCAAACTAGCAAGTTTAGTCCCTGAAACACTGACAAGTGAATTTATGGTCATTCGATCATTGGAAAACCCAAGTATATTATCTTATAAAAATAATAAGAATAACCAGTATTATCTATCTTCAGTTATAATGTTTGTGTTAGGAAGTTTGTTATCAAAATGATAACGATATTATGACCAAATTCGTAAGCTTCATCCCATTGGTCACTAAAAGGCTGGCAAAGTGTCATTGAGTTTTATTCAAACCAGGAAGCGTGTGTCTGCGGTGGTAATTGCTCATAATCGTACCCTCTGAATTACGTATCAGCAGAAATGAAGTGGTACTCGTAGCAATTTGATAAACCTCTTAGGTCAAATCAGGATGTTTGTCAATTAGCGAGGAATAAATCATCAACAAATACATAATTTGAATATTTATTGATTCATAGTATTGCTTTATAATATAGCACACCTTTCCAGACTTATTAACATTTTGGAATGTTTCCTTCAAATTCTAATTTAATAGGCACAAAAGACTTCATTTTGAACAAAATCTTGCAATTTGTCAAATTCCTTATTCCTAATAAGAAGTAAATCTCTGATACCATCGTTCACTTACTTGTTTGTAAAAGTGGCCAAAGATCTTAATAATTCTGATCATCCTCTACATTCAGACGTTCCCAAGATGTGCTTATTTCTAGATATGCAGTTAATTCAAAGAGTCTTGCGATCTCCATCATAATGCTCAATACTACAAAGTGTTCTATAAGTTTTACTCCAGCTGCGGCCACATTGTGGAAGAACTTTCGTAACCTGGCGATTAATTCAGAGGTATATATTAAATTCAAACTGCTTGTGAATGCTTTCTTTTTCTTCTGTTGAACAGGTATGCACGATTCTCGCTTCATATTTTATATATAACAGGTCTATTTTAACGTTATCAATATCATTATATTTTATATTTTTCTTCAATTATTCGAAGTCTATTGTTTATTCGTTATTGCTCTTTTCAATTCCACATTCGGTTACTCTCCTTGATGGAGCCCCTCAGCTTATAGCATCTTGCTTTTTCAACTATGGTTTTGACTTGTAACAACAACAACAACAACAACAACAATAATAATAATAATAATAAAAATTCACATTCGAGTCCTAAATAGTTCTCTTATCATTTAACATGACCAAGAAGGGAATTATTTTTCAACAATAACCACTGAATAAAATGAAAAGTGATTTTATTATTATTACCACCATCATTACTATTATAATTATTATTATTATTATTATTATTAGTATTATAATTATTATTAAACTTTCAACATCCATGATTGGTAAAGTCAATTGTTAATTATTATTACATTTTATAAAGTGAAAAAAAGAAATAAAAAACTTTTTATTAAGAGAAATGTGTTCCTTTGAAATGGATATATGAACTTTAGATGAAGAAAAAAGACCTAAACTAAATTAACTGTACATATTTCGCC
>NC_090725.1:281424696-281437196 GCF_036898095.1 Palaemon carinicauda
TTGGAGATCATGGCGATAAGCATTCCCCTGAGATAGTGGTTTATATACATATACATATATATATATATATATATATATATATATATATATATATATATATATATATACATATATATATATATATATATATATATATATATATATGCATATATATATATATATATATATATATATATATATATATATATATACAGTAAAAGGGAAATTTCTCAAAATCTCTAGCAATGGTCTTATGAGAGTAATGTCTCGATTAAAAGACCCGTAAAGACAGTTTAAAGTTTTGCTTTTCAAAAGCCACTACCATATAAAGCCCCCGGAAATCTTCAAGCAACTTCCTTCTGAAGTTCTTACTTTTTATACTTGTGGAGTTCTTAAATTTTTTCATACATATCTGTAAATCTTTATGGGAATTTATCCGTTCGCATCGCTCAGAATTCAACTGCTTTTTGGGCAACGAATAAAAAAAAAAACCCAAAACGTTTTCTTCCGGGTCCCTACTTCTCTCCACTTTAAAAGCCTTTGCGGCTCACACCCGTAGGTGTAATATATTTCCATAATCTGTTACTGCAGCTATGACTCGATTTTAGCCCCATGTTCAGCCCTCACTCCCATTTCTTTCTTGTTTTTTTAATTTTTTTTTCCAGCCTGTGATAATGGAATGTGTTTGTGAGAGTGCTCTGCACTGTTAAAAATTTACCCTAAAAAAAAAAACGGTGAAAAATCCTGGAATAAATCTTGCCAGGCATTCTCCGTTTTAAAAACGGATATATTAACGTAAATCAGTGATATTACGGTCACACACCTATATAAGGTATTAACAAAGTAGAGTAAAATTACGGTCGCCTGTATTTTACTAAAATACGACTGAGAACAGTATATTTCTACGGAGAATTTCTGATTAAATCTAGTTTTTTTTTTTTTTTTTTAATAGTGTGAATGAACATTGCCTCATTATCTAAAGTCATTAGAAAGCATGAATTTCTTTTGATTATGGTCAATTTGTTTTTTAACGTTCTCACAACGGTGCATACTATTCTAAACGATCTTATTAGTAAAATATCTTATATACTGTAAATGAAAGTAGTTGTTTGAAATAGTCGGCAAAAAGGGGAACGGCCGATTAGTGGTGTATATTTTCCTTTGCTGTCCACATGATTAAATGCGGCTGGCAACAGTTTTACTGCCGCCTTTCCTTTTAAGAAGAAATGGACTATGCTTTATGACTACTAAAAAATGCTAAAGTGAAGTATATCTAATATATATCTTAATTTTTTACGACAAAGCTTTTAGCAAATTTTATGGATAGAACCTTTTGCCTCTTTCCATTTACAGTCGGGGAGATTTAGGAGCCTGTCTCTCTCTCTCTCTCTCTCTCTCTCTCTCTCTCTCTCTCTCTCTCTCTCTCTCTCTCTCTCTCTCTCTCTCTCTCGGTTACACGTATTTTTATCTCATATTTTGTGATGGAGATTTAAAATCTATCTCTCACACATTATATCGATATAAGCTAAGAATTAATTCTACTTTAAAGAGTTGATATATGCATAATATTTAATTAAATCAATATATTCTATGTACTTGTTATAAATATTAAACTCTAACAAAGCCATGAGAGTTATCAAAATACCTGCCGAAGTAGTAGTTTTAAAAATAGGTCAGGGTGATAAAAATACAATAAAAATCTAAGAGTCCCTAGATAAATTAGCGAATAAAAAAAATCTAAAAGCCTATCTATATTTACTTTAATATCAAAATGTAAGTCTTGGGTAGTGCAGTGCCATAGCCTCTATACCAAGGTCTTCCACTGTCTTAGTTTAGAGATCTCTTGCTTGAGGGTACACACTTGGGCACACTAATCTATCTTCTGTCTCTTCCTCTTGTCATTTTCAAGTTTTTATAGTTTACATATGAAATATTTATTGTAACGATATATTGTTCTTAAACTTCTTGTAGTTTATTCCTTATTTCATTTCCTCACTGGGCTGTTTTCCCTGTTGGAGCCCTTGGGCTTGTAGCGTCCTGCTTTTCCAAGTAGTCTAACAAGTAATAATAATAATAATAATAATAATAATAATAATAATAATAATAATAATACAGAACTTGAACATAATAAAAAAAAAAAATGCCAAAATGAGACAAATTCTTGGTAATGAGAGCGTCACAACTTTGTCAAGTCCCTGAGGACTTGTAATGGAGCTTTGAGTCTCCTTTGACATGCTGAACGTTCAGACTGGAAATGAAGAAAGTTGCGTCGTCTTCTGGCATAGCGTGAGAATTCTGCTGGCAATACGGGCAGAGAGCATGACGTGTGTATAATTATGGTGACGTGATAGTTGGAAGGGAAACGCACCTAAAATTCTGCAGCTCTTGCAAGATGTTTAGTAATCATTTCTTCCATAATTTGGGAATATTTATTTTGTTCATGCAGATTTACAGAGCCAGAATATTTTTCGTGGAGTTGATAACATGAAGAGTGTCAGAATTCCCGTAAAAACTCAAGTTAGGACGTGTGACATACCTTTCTTAAAAAAATAGTTACAAAATCCAAATAAATGCAAAAATACATGGTAAACCATTCTTCATTTCATTTATTATCTGTACGGCATTAAAGATTTTTCTGCATAATTTCTGACTACATTTGAGAAAATAAGACTCTGATTAAAGTATTCATGAAGTTTTCCTGTTCAAATCATTATAAGGACTTTTTAGTTTGTATCAGTGTGTACTAAGCTTGATCTAGATTAGTTAATCTAGGTATCCACTGGAAAAGTACCATCTCTTTATCTTATTAGTTTATCAAATAGTACCCTTTTGATGATTGCACGTTTAAAAAAGTCCTCATCGTTAATGTCGATTATAGATTTATATGTAGAAATAAAATTTCAAATGTTAAAACAAGATGATACTATTTTGAAATTTGAGAAATATTAGGATTACAAGCAGTGGACTTTATTTACATTCATGTTATAGGTTACAATTCCTATACTAATTTACTTATTCAATAAGTAACATATAATTGAAACAATTATCAATAGACAGAATACATGGGACTTGTTCACTCACAAAAATATTATTCCCGCATATTCAGCATGGATAATTAATTGTCAGTCATAGAATTTTTCATGTGCTACTCTTACTTTATCCATTTTCAATTGACATATATCTGAAAAAATATCTAGAACTCACGCACACGCACACGCACACTCATTTATATAATATATATATATATATATATATACATATATATATATATATATATACACACACTTATATATATACATATATATATATATATATATATATACATACATATATATATATATATATATATACAAATATAAGCATAAATGTGGCGAGAAGTTAGCTCAGAGAAAAATTACAATAAAGTCAGTTCTAAAATTTATATTTTAATATCTTGGAATGAAAGTCATGAATAACTTACCGATATATAAAGTCGAACAGATAATTGAAAACGTAATATGGTGGATTGGTTGGGGTTTAATAAAAAAAATAAAATCTATCCAGAAATTGGTTGATGAAAATCATGAATGAATAAAATATGTGGTGGTATTAAAAAAAAAATCCTTGAATAATTCTATCTATTGGATATATCTCTTATAAAAACGAAGGCAAAAGCATATTGGAAATTCATTTCGGGAAATTGAATATGCTTGTTGGAAAAAAAAAATTACACAACCCATTTCCATAAAAGCTGAAATATGAAACCTAGAAATTTTGTTAATATCATCACCATATTTCCTTTGGCACTGAAGGAATCGAAGGTGTTTTTCTATGATTAATGTCAGTAAAATACATGAATGTCTACTCACTCCATATCTATATATTTTTATATTGCTAAGAACACAATACCTTTATATTATCTATAAGATAAATTTACCATCAAATCTTATGATTTATGATAAAATCAGAGCATATATTAGAGGCCATGATTTTGATAAATCTCCGTGGTTTTTGAAAATTATAAAAACATATAATCTGTGAATGCAATAATGTACTTGCGTTTCAAATTTTTTACTGAGATAGGTCATATAATGGTATTTATTACAAAATAAATTAAGATTGATTAATTTGTAGGTAGCAGGTCTGACGGAGCACCAGACACCTGTTGAGATAACAATCCGTGAAATATACATATTACAGTGTAGCTTGATCTTATTTATTCACTGTTCAAACACCAGAACGAAATTATAAAACATATTAAAATTTATATGCAGCAGTAACCTTTAAGATATATGAAACTAGACATGTAAACTGTATAAAAATTGATTTCCGGAGGATATCCACGAGAAAGCTGTTATGAAGAGTCACAAAATTAATATTTTATTTAACCCTTCAACATAAGGTGCACAAACTCAATTGATAACAGAATTGAAATTGAAGAAGAGTACTTGCTTCTTCAGTATTATTACCATTTTCAACTGGTTTGAGAAAAATCACGAGAGAAGATTCTCGTTTTATACTCTTTAGTAAAAAACGATTATCTACATTAATTCCACCTCTTTTTTCTTCTCTTCCTCGTCATCTAAAAGTCTTATGGTAGAAGGCAAGGAAAGAAGAGTGTATGGCTTCATTTCTGATCCCTTACTGGGTCCCTAAAACACATTAGTGCTTCATTATAATCACTCTATTACATCCCTTTGAAGAGGAGATTGTCTTGGTGGCTTGAAGTACAAAGCTCCGTGTGCCAAGTCCTCCTTTGCCATGTTGTCAAAACATGTCATGATACGTTTAAAAGGAATTGAATCATTCGCTTACACCTGCCATTTCTCACGTTAAGAATTCCGGTGTTGGTTAGCATTACCGCAGTGGTTATTCCACTTTCTTTTAAATAATATAAAGCATGATATGATTTATATGCATTTCCGGAAAATTATATTCAAGAAGAGTTATTATTCGGCAATGAGTGAAATCTGTCTTTACTAGACAGTCAATATCAAATAATAATTAAACAATAATTTCAATGCTACTTAGGTCACGCATAGTAAAATATACATTCTTAGTAATGTTCCTATAACCGTAAACGTTCGGTTAATAGTATAAATATCACGAATAAAGCAGAATAAGTTGAAGCTACTCCTCCGATAAGAGTTTTGGCAGAATACCAAAAGTAAAGAACAACTTCATTGCAACGTTTATAAAGAAGTAATTGTCATTCTTCCTCCATGGAAGAAAAAGCTGCCAAAATATAACAAAGAGAACAATGAGAGGCATTCCTGAGATAAGGAGTTAATCAGGCATTTGGTTAATGATTCATGACGAGCTTTTGTGGGTAGATTAATATCTTTACTGAAATCTCCAAGTCGTCCAAAATACTCTCATGCACATGTATGTAAACAACAATCCGTCACCTGATGTTTTATGCGGTTTATGGCCTCTCTCTCTCTCTCTCTCTCTCTCTCTCTCTCTCCTCTCTCTCTCGATGATATTTGTAAAATAGATCATTCTATCTTCATATAACATGTTCTATTTACTTGGAAGTCAAGCTGATTTATATCATGGTTTTATAAATATTCAAATTATTTCGTTCTGTATTATTTCAATTATTGATGCAGAAAATACTGAATATAAAAACTGAACTGCATTTGGATATAAAAAAGCCATTATCAAACAAATACAAGTTGCGGATATTACAGAGTAAACTAAATGAAAATTCCATTCGAACGGAAGAAGAGCTAAATTTACTAGAACTAATATTGGTGTGTCATATTTTTATTTTGTGAAAGTAAAAAACACACATACACACACGTGTGTATATATATATATATATATATGTGTGTGTATATATATATATATATATATGTATATATATATATATATGCGTGTGTTTGTGTGTTTGTATGTTTTATTTCACACACAGAAAACTATGATAAATGAAGGTTCGTTCTAGTAAATTTTAGCTCTTCTTCCAGTCGTTTTTTACGCATGGAATGGAATGGAATATATATATATATATATATATATGTATACATATATATATATATATATATATGTACTCATATATATATACATGTATATATGTATATAAACCAAGTGATAAAATTTTGTTTTGATGTGAAGGGGAATAAGAGAAAGGCTATAGGGAATAGAAAAAAAGAGGAAGCTTTCATGACAGGAACAGAAAGCAAGATATGGGGAGATGGAAGGGAAGCATGAAGTCATATGATACCTTTGAAAAATAGAAAATAAAATGTTGGGAATCTGTTGGAGAAAAATACTGTTTGATTTTAGCGGGGACAAAGACAAACTATTTTGCAGGGCTACACGAATGTAAAGATTTTATTTAATATTAATATATATATATATATATATATATAATATATACAGTATATATATATATATATATATATTATCATTTGCTAAGCTACAACCCTAATTGGAAAAGCAGGATGCTGTAAGACTAGGGGCCACAACAGGGAAAATAGCCCAGTAAGGAAAGGAAAGAAGGAAAAAGTAAATATTTCAAGAACAGCAACAACACTAAAATAAATACTTCCTATATAAACTATATAAACTTTAACAAAACAAGAGGAAGCGAAATTTGATAGAATAGTGTGCTCGGGTGTACCCTCAAGCAAGAGAACTCTAACCCAAGACAGTGGAAGACCATGGTACAGAGGCTATGGCACTACCCAAGACTAGAGAACAATGGTTTGATTTTGGAGGTTTTTGTACATGTTAAGAATATTTTCTACTTAAGGTTGCTCTCGTATACATGTGTGTGTGTTGTTGTGGTTGTGTATAAATATGCATAAGCATGTGTGTGTTACAATCATAGTGTTTATCCATGAATGCTGCCCTGGGCTTGGGCTATTTGCATGTCCTATCTGTCTTTTTCTTGGTTCATTATCGAACCTCGGTTAACACATCTTTGGTTTACTCTAATACCTGTATGTAGAATCCATTGAGGAGCAATGGTCATATGTAGAGACGTCTCTATATATTAAGACAAGATACCATTAAAAATGAATGGATATTACTTTAGCGATATTGGCTTCTAACTTCGATTCTTTTCAGGATTTCTTTTGGACAATTGAAACTTGAATTATCTATTTCATAATGTTTGTCGAAGGGAAATTATACTTAGGCTATTGGGATTTTTTGCACATATTTTTGGAGTAGTTATAATATACCGCTTCCGAATACAGCTGCATATCAAGATTTTAAACAAGAGAAAAACACTGGAATTGTAACATTTATGAAATGTTTGTTTACAAGACCACGTTCTTCATTTACTGCAAAATTATGCAAAGCTATTGTTTTCCTCCATTACTTTTTCATAATTTTAAACAATTAACCACTAGGGAAACTAGTTAAAATTTAGAATAAAAACTATAAAAAACAAAAAACTGGCCTGGTTTCCTCACTTAACGACCTGGAACTGAGTCACGTCGTCACATCGCTAACATAATCAACCAAAATAGAAGTTCGTGAAGCCAGCGTACATTTTAGATATATTCAAAATTTATACTAAATTAAAAATGAAGTAATTACTCAAAAGTGTCACTATTTGTGAATTGTATATTTTATGGACACTTTTGATTAAATACTCCATTTATAATTTAGGATGCATTTTGAATATATATCACATGTACGCAGGCATCACGAGCTTCTGTTTAGTCGAATATGTTGACGATGTCAGTTCCAGGTCGTTTAGTGAGGAAATCAGGATAGTTCTTTTTATAATCCTAAATTGTTTCCAATGTGGCAAATTGTTTTAATTATGATAAAGTAATAGAGGAACGCAATAGCTTAGCATAATTTGGCAGTATATGGAGAGCGTTGTCTTGTAAACAAATACCGAAATGAATATGTCAAGCAGATGATAATAAGGCGAATGATACCAACCACCGAGTAAATACCAAAAGAGAGAACAACTATGTGGCCGCACTTATTTGAAATACCTGTCATTCATCCTTCATAAGATGATGTCCGGCATAGTAAGATAAAGGGAATAATGCGACGTTTATTTTATGAGAGTTGTTAACAGCAATTTACTTAATGCTTTAGGTTCAACTTGTATAAATCCCTTTATCTCAATTACTAAGATGCATAAATGGATAACTTTGTAGATACACTGTCAGGGAAATCATCCTTCAAAGAATTTATTACATCTCTCTCTCTCTCTCTCTCTCTCTCTCTCTCTCTCTCTCAACATTATACCTTTTTTTCTATTCATTTAACTTCAATATCAGACTTGCTCATAAGCTGTTTGATATTAATTAAATTTCCTGTTAATTGCTCTTTTCACTCCATGTTTTATAACTTTACAAAAGCCACAAATCTCCAGTATTAACGAATAGCAAGTAGTAAATCCAGAAAAATATATGAGATTTGTCTTTAATAACTGGTTATATATGATGTAAAGATGAAAGAACACAAAGACATATTACATATGCATATTACACACACACACACACACACACACACAAACACTAACACCAAGAATTTTAGAAGAGTTATATATAGTTAAAAAAAAAACATGAATGTTAAGGAGGCACTGTCGTTGCCTTACTTACAATGATAATTTAGTTTCATTGGGTTCATCTTCATGCTCCATAATTTGCCCCATACACTAATTTCGGCTAGATCTCTAATAAGGTATTCAGCAACATTAGGTCCACATTCTAGGATATAGAATTGGTGCAAAAAGAGTAATATTAATTGCACATGCAATAAATTCCTGTTCGACGGCAAACCAAATATTATGTGTAAGTATGAAAAGTAATGGACCGAAAACACTACCCTTAGGAACATCATTTATTAATTTCTATAATCCTTATTGTGCCCATCAACAACTATTCTTTACAATATATTACTTGAAAATTCAATAATGATGCTATGAAGAGACCCAACTATATCATATCTGTTGAATTAAAAAACAAGTCTTCATGATTAACATGGTTAAAGATAGCACTAAAATCAAGGCCAATCATACGAACTTTCTAATCACATTCAAGGGATAGCTGTACAGCATTGGAGATTGTAAGAAGGGTATTACATGATCCAAGGCCTTTACGATCTAAGGAACAGATAATTACTTTCAGCATTCGTATTTAGACCTTTTGCCAAAAGACGTTCCAAAACTTTAAATAATATGCGAATTATGGTGATTGAGTGGTAATCATCTGGGGTAGAGCTACAACAAAAATATTTACCATATGGCGTGACATTACCGATTCTGCAACAAGTCCACAAAGAGCCTTTAATTGATAACTTGTGCGCTAAGAAAGCAGATGCCTTTATAAGAAAAAAGCAAAGGAAAATTACGATTAAGTTCCATTAAAACTGGTTAAATTTCACATGGCCGAAAAGGTAAACAAGTTCGCTTAGTTTCAGGGAAAGATGAATGAGAAAGATGGAGTTTCTCTGTACTCTGTTTATTGCCGAACACATCAGCAAAAAAGGGTAACATAACTATAATTATTCACACGCAAAATGAAAGTTCTAGTCATTGTGAAAACGTTTCATTTGAAGTTTTCACAGTATTTTTACAATATCATATTAGCAAAAACGCTGTAAAACGTATTCAAGGTCAAAGTCAATATCTATTAGGGTTGAGAATTAGTATACCTATCTCAAGAAAAAAAGGACATTGGTTAAAACCACGTCCCTTTTCGTTTATGATATTATCTTGATCTATGTCCTCTTATGATAATACATTAGTGGTACACTATAACACCACCATTACAGGTGCAAATAGTTTTTGTTTTTCTTTCTTTTTCCAGTCATATTAAGATGTCAAGATATGCTTTGAAAAATGTTATCCAGTTGCACACACCTTGGATTTACTACGACGAGAAATGCTGCTGTTTATTATTGATATGAAGATATACCATTATTTTCTCTGAAATATACTGCAAATGGATGAGACTGATTTGTTGTGAAACATAATGTATAGATTACATTATAATTCAGTAACGAGAATTGTATGCAGTATATTGAGCAATAGGAATTTTTTGTTTTGAATCAACGGGGAAAAATATACATTGGGCAACTATTTCAGTTTAGAAAAGACAAACTGAGCAGAAAAAGAAATTATCTACATGATAAATCTCATACAAACATTTGCTCAACACTAACTAAAACATATTTGTTAATTGATTGTTAGATGAGCATCCTATTTTTTATATTCTATCAAAAAACTTCTCAGGAAAAGTAGTTGAAGCCAAATAGTTTTGTGATATGAAGAGAGAGAGAGAGAGAGAGAGAGAGAGAGAGAGAGAGAGAGAGAGTTAATGCGCTTCCTACATAACATTAGATCGTATTTCTAAAAACAACAAGAAAACACATATTGCAATTCACTACGACAATCACAGTCTTGAGTAAAATATACTATCGGATGTTGGTAGTCTACAGTTTAAAATAAGTAAGGTCGCTGAAAAGTAACTACAATTTAAGGGGTAATAATTACACCTGACCCTTATGTTTTGCATGTAAAGGGATTAGAGAGACAATATTCTGACCGACCATTACCAGAAAGAAAACACAACTGTGTTTTACAGCGATCTCATGCATGCAGGGTTCCTATTATTGTGGGTGGGGATCTTGAGGTCATTATGTCATATAATCACATTGGCTGCATAACTGGAATTATATAACCACAAGTTACCTGAACTTCTGACTTACCACTAATAGTAACTACCCTCATTAGATTGTTTTGTCGACAAAATTTTCATATGTCAAAATAGCTTGTGTGACGACTGACTTCACTGAACGAATTTTCATCTTCCTTTTCAATCTCGTTTATTAAAGTTCTCTCAGTAGGAGACAAGTCGTGAAGCATATCAGTTTAATATCTGGGCCCTTAAAAGATAAGCGAGATATTGCATATATGATTCATTGCAATCTCTCTACTTGACTTTCTCTGAAGAGAAGATTGTCATAGAGTTCCGGAGACTACAAATAGAAAATAGAGAGACCTCCTCTCTACACATATGGAGACATATCATGATATGTTTAGTGGAAAGTATATGTCAAGATATGTTCAGAGTAAAGTAATTATTTGCTCACACATGCTGTATATTATCTCACTTCAAGAATTCTTTAGGTGGGGGGGGGGGCAGATAATTGGTAGAATGAAAACTAAATATTACCTCGATTTTAGAGTCAATATTATTATTATTATTACAATTATTATTATTACTAGCCAAGCTACAACCCTAGTTGGAAAAGCAAGATGCTATAAGCCCAAGGGCTCCAATAGGGAAAAATAGCCCAGTGAGGAAAGGAAATAAGGAAATAAATAAATGATGAGAATAAATTAACAATATATCATTTTAATTATCAAGAAAGTTGGTGAAAAAAAAGATGCAATAACATGTTTATGGTAGTCTAAAATATTGCTAATTAGTAATATTAGATATATAATGATTGTAACTTTGTTTATAATTACACAATGAATTTTAATCAAAATGAAAAATAT
Source organism: Palaemon carinicauda (assembly GCF_036898095.1). NCBI lineage: Eukaryota > Metazoa > Arthropoda > Malacostraca > Decapoda > Palaemonidae > Palaemon > Palaemon carinicauda. Next base: position 281,436,137 of record NC_090725.1, read on the forward strand.
CCGCAATTAGACTGAATGAATTCAAATACATTAATTCCCTTATAAATAAAATAAAACCATTTGTTTTCTTTAGTCCTTTCCATAGGCATATATTTATACCGTGTAAACTCTATACTCATTTTTTTTAATGAGGCGCATTTGCACTGACTCGCAGCGGTGCCCTTTTAGCTCGGAAAAGTTTCCTGATAGCTAATTGGTTAGAGTCAGCTTGTCCAACCAATCATCGATCAAGAAATTTTTCCGAGCTAAAAGGGCACCCATACGAGTAGGTGCAAATCTCTCTCATTAAAATGAATTGACAATAGTACCTTATGAGGATCATGATTACCTTCAACGAAATTGACACCTCACAAATTACTGACCAAAAATGTTATCACTATCTGAAAGGTTTTTCATATCATTCTCTGATACGAGTACATATAAAAAAAAAATCCGTGCCAAAATATAACACTGCTCAGTATTATATAAACTTTAAATGGCGAGTTATTAGAGATTTTTTACGTCGATGAAAAAATAAACAAGAGGTATGAACATATTCTGCTCATCACGATATTGTATTCTCTCTCTCTCTCTCTCTCTCTCTCTCTCTCTCTCTCTCTCTCTCTATTGTTTACAAAATTATCAAGTCTCACGGAATTATTATTTGAGATTTTAGTTGAATGGCATATAAAATATCAATATGCATACTGATATATGATATTGAAAAATGTATTACTAATAACCTGTAGTTTTAAATATTACAACAATGACCTACTTTTGGCCATATCTCTTTGTACAGAATTTTCCATAAAAAAAAAGAAAAAAAATAACGTAGAAATTGAAGGAATACGATCCTAAAGTACTTTGTCTACGGTTATATTCGTTAAGCTAAGCATGAGAAATCGTCTACCATTACACACAAACTATATATACATTCAATAAAATGAAAATACAAAAAGTGTAATGCAACACATAATATTCTCCATGAACAAATAATAAATCAAATGTGATGCAAGTCATGGAAGATAGAACGTATGCCAGAGGGAATCGGACAAAGGCAATAAAGAATGCACACAAAAAC
>NC_090725.1:281443024-281445524 GCF_036898095.1 Palaemon carinicauda
CATTAGATTGTTTTGTCGACAAAATTTTCATATGTCAAAATAGCTTGTGTGACGACTGACTTCACTGAACGAATTTTCATCTTCCTTTTCAATCTCGTTTATTAAAGTTCTCTCAGTAGGAGACAAGTCGTGAAGCATATCAGTTTAATATCTGGGCCCTTAAAAGATAAGCGAGATATTGCATATATGATTCATTGCAATCTCTCTACTTGACTTTCTCTGAAGAGAAGATTGTCATAGAGTTCCGGAGACTACAAATAGAAAATAGAGAGACCTCCTCTCTACACATATGGAGACATATCATGATATGTTTAGTGGAAAGTATATGTCAAGATATGTTCAGAGTAAAGTAATTATTTGCTCACACATGCTGTATATTATCTCACTTCAAGAATTCTTTAGGTGGGGGGGGGGGCAGATAATTGGTAGAATGAAAACTAAATATTACCTCGATTTTAGAGTCAATATTATTATTATTATTACAATTATTATTATTACTAGCCAAGCTACAACCCTAGTTGGAAAAGCAAGATGCTATAAGCCCAAGGGCTCCAATAGGGAAAAATAGCCCAGTGAGGAAAGGAAATAAGGAAATAAATAAATGATGAGAATAAATTAACAATATATCATTTTAATTATCAAGAAAGTTGGTGAAAAAAAAGATGCAATAACATGTTTATGGTAGTCTAAAATATTGCTAATTAGTAATATTAGATATATAATGATTGTAACTTTGTTTATAATTACACAATGAATTTTAATCAAAATGAAAAATATCCGCAATTAGACTGAATGAATTCAAATACATTAATTCCCTTATAAATAAAATAAAACCATTTGTTTTCTTTAGTCCTTTCCATAGGCATATATTTATACCGTGTAAACTCTATACTCATTTTTTTTAATGAGGCGCATTTGCACTGACTCGCAGCGGTGCCCTTTTAGCTCGGAAAAGTTTCCTGATAGCTAATTGGTTAGAGTCAGCTTGTCCAACCAATCATCGATCAAGAAATTTTTCCGAGCTAAAAGGGCACCCATACGAGTAGGTGCAAATCTCTCTCATTAAAATGAATTGACAATAGTACCTTATGAGGATCATGATTACCTTCAACGAAATTGACACCTCACAAATTACTGACCAAAAATGTTATCACTATCTGAAAGGTTTTTCATATCATTCTCTGATACGAGTACATATAAAAAAAAAATCCGTGCCAAAATATAACACTGCTCAGTATTATATAAACTTTAAATGGCGAGTTATTAGAGATTTTTTACGTCGATGAAAAAATAAACAAGAGGTATGAACATATTCTGCTCATCACGATATTGTATTCTCTCTCTCTCTCTCTCTCTCTCTCTCTCTCTCTCTCTCTCTCTCTCTCTCTCTCTCTCTCTCTCTCTCTCTCTCTCTCTCTCATTGTTTACAAAATTATCAAGTCTCACGGAATTATTATTTGAGATTTTAGTTGAATGGCATATAAAATATCAATATGCATACTGATATATGATATTGAAAAATGTATTACTAATAACCTGTAGTTTTAAATATTACAACAATGACCTACTTTTGGCCATATCTCTTTGTACAGAATTTTCCATAAAAAAAAAGAAAAAAAATAACGTAGAAATTGAAGGAATACGATCCTAAAGTACTTTGTCTACGGTTATATTCGTTAAGCTAAGCATGAGAAATCGTCTACCATTACACACAAACTATATATACATTCAATAAAATGAAAATACAAAAAGTGTAATGCAACACATAATATTCTCCATGAACAAATAATAAATCAAATGTGATGCAAGTCATGGAAGATAGAACGTATGCCAGAGGGAATCGGACAAAGGCAATAAAGAATGCACACAAAAACAAAGTAAAATTCATGAGAGGGACAGAAAACAAAGAGACGGGGAGATAGAAGGGAGCCATGAAATCATATGGCACTTCCGAAAAATGGAAAACGTTGGGAATCTGGTGGAAAAATATTTGGTAACAATTTTAGCGAGTACAAAGACAAATTGTATTTGAGAGCTGGAAGAAAGCGAAGATTTTATTCCAGAATTATCAAGAGCTGTCTGTAAACAAATATTCGTTTTGACACAGGCACGTCAAGTTAGTATGGATACATAAACATTTGAAAATAATTATTTCTTATTTTATAGTGGAAAATTTATTGTAGAAGTATCATATTTTTCATTCATTTAACATTAAAATCCCTGAAGATTCGGAAAAATACACTGCCAAGTTAATTCTTATAAAACCCATTTCTCAGCAATGTAAATCAACAAGGGATCGAGGTTATTCAGACAATGAAAATTATTATGGTATTGAGTATCTTTACCCATACAGGATAATACAGCAACTACTGTTTACGAGAGCTCGGGAAATTTTCTGCAGTATCATTTCAAAAAACTGCCCTAAATAAAAGGTAATGTAAGTTAGAAGTGTTGTAACAAGATGACTGATGACACGCCTGCTGTAGATATTAATTAAAAC
>NC_090725.1:281450524-281453024 GCF_036898095.1 Palaemon carinicauda
TATATATATACATTACATAAACACACACACACACACACACACATATATATATATATATAAATCTATACATATACATATATATATATATATATATATATATATATATATATATATATATATATATATATATATATAATGTGTGTGTGTATTCTTATTTTTCTGTGAAAACAACCATCTAAGAAAAAATATAAATAAAAAATGAAAAGACCAACAACCATGGATAAAACATTAATTAGTTTACAGGCTTCAAAAATAAAAGCGAAAGAAATAATAAATCAAGACTGCTTCAAATACTTCCCTATAGAATATAATGATGCAGCCTCTCTCTCTCTCTCTCTCTCTCTCTCTCTCTCTCTCTCTCTCTCTCTCTCTCTCTCTCTCTCTCTTGGCAACAGTCATCGTGGTCAGGGGTGCGGAGATGAAGAAGAATAATTATGTCTGTTATCGCTGCAATAACTCGCCCTAACCTATTTCAGTTCCGTCTTCATCGTCGTCTATTTTCCTTCAGTATATTCCTTCTTCCTGTAGATTCTTGAAATCAAGAAAGCAATTTTACTTATGAGGGAAAAGATTTCCGTTTTTTCCCGACAATATTATATTCTAAATAAACCATTTTCCCTTATTACAGTCGTTAGAGGACTCTGTCTGAATTCTTGATATTGTGGTATTTATTTCACTGTATTCTTAAAATTCTATTTTATATTTTTTTTTTATCCTACACTTCCTTCTCTGTTTTGTTGCAATTCTCTTCAGTAAAGGGACGGGAAAATATTTTTTAGTTATTTTTTTTTTTTCGTAGTATTTTTACAAACAGTCATCTCTAAAATTATATGATAATTTTGCCAAATATATAATTTGACAAATGTATACATCTCCATAAAATTTTGTTATATAAAAAATAATATCTAGTTATAAGACCAAAACGATATACTTCATAAATAGCCTTCACAGTGGCCTAAGTTCTTCCTAAAGATTCTTAATTTAATGGGGAGCAAATTAACCAATGTTGAATAACACAAAATTCTTTACTTCTAAGACAAGAAAGTAAATAAAAGATATGATTTTTTGATTGATTATTTTCTATAACTGGATATCAAGATACACTTAATAATAATGTAAAACTCTAGTGAATAATTTTTTCAAAGTACTGCTCATATAATACGCTTGTCTTATCAAAAAACCTAGAAAAGGTATACTAATTGGGTTCTCGGTTAATATACTTCTTAAAACTGCATGTCAAAATACACTTAATGTTAATCTAAAACTCTAGAGATTTTTTTTTAAGTACTGCTAACATAATACGTTTGTCTTAACCTAAAACATAAAAAAAGTATATTAGTTGGGTTCTCAGTTAATATACCTCTTAAAACTGCATGTGGAAATATACTTAATATTAATATAAAACTCTAGTGATTATTTTTGTAAAGTACTGCTAATATAATACAATATTAATTGGGTTCTCGGTTAATATACAGTTTGCTTGGGAGAATGAAGGTGTAACAAACCATATCTTTATCGGCCCAGAGAAATACCACTAATTACTTAGACTTAGGAGACAGGAATCTTGGCACCATCCCCGACACCACATAAAGCAGTAACTGGAGAATTGAAGAGAGATTTGCTATATGAATCATTCGAATCATAATAAGAACGCAAGTTAATCCAGTGGCAAAGAGATTACATGAGAACTCTTTGAGGATAAGTTGAAAGTTTTGATGAGATAAACATTTAAACTTGAAATTCTTAATGAGTTAAAAACGAGTTTTTGAACGACCATATTTTATAAACTCGAATTTTACACGTAACTAGAAATAAATAGAGATCCAAACTAAATTAATTCATATAAAATTTCGTTGAAAGGCTAAAGTATGCTGTGTCTAGAAAATGCTATTTTTTGGAATAAAAATCGTTTTCCAATAAAGCAGATAGTGCTCTCAACCTCAAAAAAAAAAAAAAAAAAAAAAAAAAAAAAAAAAAAAAAAAAAAAAAAAAAAAAAAAAATCTAGATCCCCTTAGCCTCCCTATTCCTATACAAATAACGAAGGAATATGATCCATCCCTATCCTGACATGGTATCATGTTGCCGGTGATGAAAGCTAGAGGTATGTAAACATTCACGGTAGAATATTGTCGTAAAGATACTCGTAACTACAAATAACTCCCAATCAACCAACTTCTCGAGTGTATATGAAGTAAATCAACAAAGTTAGAAGTGACAAAATTGTTGAGCAAAGAATGAACTTCGAAATCAGAGCCAAAACAGCAACGTATTCTCACAACTGATGCAAATAATAAAAATGCAAGAGCTGGAATAGAAAGTACGAAAAAATAAGCCACAAAAGTTAAACTTTTGTAAGATGAATTAACTGTCGGATAAATTTCTGCATCAGCATATGGGATGGACAGAACATATTAGAAAAGTGTCTATTCACTGGATAAATTAAATATCTGAATTGTGGAAACTTCGAATCTCCATATGCCTGATTGGAAAAAATTTTAC
>NC_090725.1:281458024-281468024 GCF_036898095.1 Palaemon carinicauda
TATATATATATATATATATATATATATATATATATATATATATATATTATATACATATATATATATATATATATATATATATATATATATATATATATATATATATATATGCATGTGTGTTCAAAATACCGGGTTTCATATTCAAATGCCATCATATAAAATTACTCCACAAATATTTATCCAATCGCAACAGTTTCTCTATTTACCGTCTGATTATGAACAGACGTGAAAGACCCCTAAATGTCGCAGCATGCGGGTGGCAAAATATATTTAAGTGATGCTCACTGAATGTCTGAATGACCACGCCATCATTTTATTTTCCATATGCCATTTTGAAGAGTATGAGCATTAAAAAGAAATAGTAATAAAGAATCCATTACTGAAGACAATAATTATGGAAATGATGATAGTAGTAGAAGCTAGAATATTTCTATACGAAGGGCAATATACATAATACATATATAATAATAGATGTCCACAACGAAAAACCTTCTAAAACCAAGCAGCCTTTAAGAAAATAATTAACGATTATTCCTCAATAGAAATATTTTAGTGTATAGACGCATAACCTTTAGAGGCACCTCTAATATAGCAAAACTTCATAGAGAAATACATCAAATTCCAACTAGTTTCCCGATATTTACAAATCAAGAAAATAAACTAACCTAATACAACGCAATTATGCAAAAAGGTTACATTGAATTTTAGATTTTACCATATGCTATTTTTAGCATTTATTTCAAATGAAAAACTTGGAGCTACGTAAACAGATTTAACATAAAATATACATTTATACATATTGGATAAACGCTTTTTATTAGTTTTTATTTTATCAGTGTCATGTAATTTTCTATCTACTGCTTAAAAATATGCATTCCATTCCAAAAAATATAAAAACGCCTGCCTAAGAGAACATGGGCAACATAGTAAGAGAGAGCCTTTTTCATAAAACCCTAGGAATTATATATTATATATTTCTCTAATTTCCCAAAGATCAATTGTATATCCTGTTATTAAAGCCCAAGATAATAACCTAAAGATCTATAGAGTCTCTCTTAATTTTCTGTTTCTACAAAAAAAAACATTATTCGTATTCAAATGCTCTAAGCTGTAAATCCTATTTTTCTTGTATGCTTTCGTGCTGGGGGATTTTCTGACACCTTAACCCCAAACAGTGACTTCATCAATGAATGCAAATATAGACTTGAGAATTAAATCATATATATAAATATAAATATACACACACACACACACACACACACACACATATATATATATATATATATATATATATATATATATATATATATATAATCATTATTATTAATTGGTAAGCTACAAACCTAGCTGTAAAAGCAGAATGCTATAAACCCAGGGGCTTCAACAGGGAAAATAGCCCAGTGAGGAAAGGAAACAAGAAAAATAAAATACTTAAAGACCAGTAACATTAAAAAAAATATCTCCTATATAAACTATGAAAACTTTAACAAAACAAGAGGAAGAGAAATAGGATAGAATAGTGTGCCCGAGTGTACCCTCAAGCAAGAGAACTCTAACCCAAGACAGTGGAGGACCATGATACAGAGGCTATGGCACTACCCAAGACTAGAGAACAATGGTTTGATTTTGGAGTGGCCCTCTCCTAGAAGAGCTGCTTACCATAGCTAAAGAGTCTCTTCTACCCTTACCAAAAGGAAAGTGGCCACTGAACAATTACAGTGCAGTAACCCCTTATTGATTTCTGATTTCAAGACCTTCTATTGATGGAAGTTTAGGAAACACGTTTGAGGAAAGAGTGCTTTCTTTATACATGAATTACTTAATAGCCTTTTAGAACTTGACTTCGACTAAGTCTTATGCTTACGATGGATATCAATAGAAGCAAAAAAAAAAAAAAAAACTCATAATCTTACCAGGTGATTTCATTTTCAGATCAATATATTTCCATGCTTATGTAGAATGGGTATTAATTATGAGAGAGGCTCTCCCATAACATCTCAAATATCGCAAAAATTAGCTTTCATTATTCGTCACTCTAAGATGCACTACCATTTTTTTTTAAAGCAGTCAACTGAAAGTCATCCCTTTTAGCGTGCTAGTTTAAAGTAAGGAGATCCATTCTAATCAGATTTTTTTCTCGGTAAATCAAATTTCTTAAGATTTCATATATCCTCTAGATAAATTGAATGGCATCCACCCATTAGTAAACGAATAAAAAGAGAAAGAGAAGTGTAACTTCCTTAAGTAACAAAACCTCGCAAGTGCAACGTCTCGTAAACGATCAGCTGAGTAAAAGTGCAATAAAATCTCGGGAAATAACGAAATTTCAGACTTTAGCTTAATGGACTAAATTCAGAAAATGCATTTCTTTAAAAGCAAACGACACTCAATCTCTCCCGTTGTAATGGAATACAGGGCATCTCACCAAAATAAAGCAATAACAATGAGGTGCTAAAAGCAACTGAGAGAGAGAGAGAGAGAGAGAGAGAGAGAGAGAGAGAGAGAGAGAGAGAGAGAGAGAGAGAGAGAGAGAGAGAGAGAGAGGTCAACAATGCTGGAGTCAATGCTGCGCTATAAAATGTTGAAACGAATATCAGATGCTTCACTAATGGATAAAAATAGACAACCTTTCGTTGCCTTGTTATTCTATCTCTGTCCCTTCACTCTTATACCTTCATGTGTTTCGTACACAAACCTTTCTATTACTTATACAGTGAGACACTATATGTCAATCTGTCTTTCACTTTAATCCATTGATCTAAAGACATATATTATGTCCTGTCAAATCTTGAAACCATGATTTTTATGTATGCATACATTTTTTCTCCCCCATTCTCGTAGATTAACTGTTGATTTATTATGATCACCAAGCCTGCCTTCAAATCGTACGTAACATTACATTCAACCAACGTCACAGCTATGCCAATTTTGATAATCCTTAAGTGAATACTGTATGGTGTTGACAGGTATAAATTAGAAATAAAAACAAACGACTGTATGATAGTCCCTTTCTATTTTCTGCCGTGTGATTTTCTACTTGTCCTTTAGGTAAACAATACTCCCAGCTCAATAAATAAAATCTCTCCACCATGAACATAAAAAAGGAGAGTACAATGCAGCTACTGTATGTAAATTTCATGGAAAGTAATGTATTTGCATATGTCATAACTTATCATAATCTAAGCAGAGTAAAAAAAAATTGCTATCTTTTTTCCAGAGCATATTTTGTATGTTTTCTGACTGCCGTGTGCTAAATCCGAATACGTTGCTATGCTATGTTGTGAGGTCATCATTAAATGCCATAAATAGCTCAAAACTACCTAAAAATACTGCCTTTGATTCCTTATATCTTCAAGTTATTGCCAAGGTCCACCATCTGTTCACTAATCAATCTTAATAGCTTCCCAAATTTGCTCTTAACAGGTTTCCAACAAATATATTCCCTGTGAATAGAATAAGCTGTGCGTTTTATTTTATTAATTACCCTGTATAAGAGTATAAATCTCTTTAAAAAGACTTTAACGTCATTTGTAAATTTACCGAATAAGGCATCTTTTCTAAACACCAAAATATATAAATTCTAATTATTACTTACATAGCATTACATCTTTGCAGCCAATCTTATACTAAAATAACATTCTCCAAACAGTAACTTTAAAATTAAATTAACGTTAGTATTAATCTCTTACTGTCTCCATCTTTTTAATTGTTTACTTTTTTTTTATTCTGATTTCATGATTCTATTAATGCATGTTACTAAAATAAAGATTATATCAGAAAATCAATCTGGCAGAAACATTATACAAATCATCTTAGGCATTGCAATTAGATTAAAATTATTTGGATTAATTTTCACCTTAATGACCACGGCCAAGCCCCTACACACAAACACACACATACACACAAACATATATGGTACTTCGATATGTTGCCATACGTTTTCATTTGATACATAATTCTTTCTTGACGTCTAAAAGTCGAAGACAGAATCTCACAGGACAAACTGAGCTAAAGTTTGATTTGAGAATAACACGAAAACTGCATTTACGTTTCTTCCATTCAATATTTCGGTTCAACACGTGTTTTGAATCACTTTTATACATCATTCTTTCTCAGGACTATATTAGATGAACGATGGAATTAAACTTCATTTAAAAAACTCTGGTGCTGAAAAGTTGAGATACAAAAATATTTGTATACTTACATATACATTTACACACACACACACACACACACACACACATATATATATATATATATATATATATATATATATATATATATAAATATATATATATATATATATATATATATATATATATATATATATATATATATATACACACACATATTTCATTTGTGTGTGAATGTGTGAAATGTGTGATGTCAGTGTGTAAATTTTATTATGCATTTTTTATTGCAAAATTAGTCTCAACGATTCTCTCTTAGGTGTTCCTAAATGATTTCATAATTTAACTTCCTCTATGTAAATGCAAAATAAGTGCAGTGGTAATGCGATTTATGTATTCTATGTAATTCGTTAAACCAAAATTTTCCTGAAAGTATCCTTCTACTGGATGTACATCATGAGCATGCATGCATGCGCACATTTAAAAAACGCCTTGATGAAAATTTGCACACGCCATCTGTGACCCCATAACGTCTTCCTCTCTCACTCGTTATACTGCACTAGATCCACTTATGTTTGCTAAGCCATTACATTCAACTCACGATTTTCAGACGGTGCAAGATTAAACAATGCAGCCTGCCAATGTTTGATCTCCATCTGAGAGGCGAGGTTGTGTTGTTGCAGCATATTTGACCTCAGCCAACGTTGCATATATCTACATAAAGGGCAAAGAGGAAGACTTAGGGAATAGGTGAAGCAATCAGTGAGATATCTCGACTGCATCGTTTGAGTGGAGTTAGTATATATGACCTGCCATATTGGATGGAAGGAAAAGCGCAAGTGTCAAGAAGGGATAAATAAAATTAAAACAGAGGTGGTTAGAAATGCAAACGAGAAAGAAAAACACGTGTTGCAGAATTCAAGGGTGATTTAATATAAAATTTTAAGAGAAATGTGTAAAACCTGCTATTGGAACAAAAGGAAAATTGCCATTTTCAACATAGGCATACGTGGAAGTTTAAAAAGTCAAGCCGGAATCGATAGAGATGCAATGAACAGGGTATTAATCATGCATGGTAAAAATGAGAGGTTATTACGTGTAATTGAAAGTTTTCATGTCAGAAGTGAAGCGTATGTTAGAGTATGTAGGCAAGATTTGTTATACAGTATATATGCCACTGTTCAACTTCTATATACATGGTATGGTCGTAAAAAGTCTTATGTAGGCTAACCCAAATTTCCGATTTAATATATTATGTTGTGATCCTAATGTGCAATGGTTGTTGTATGCAGATGATACTGTGGTGATTATGGATGATGCAGATATATTGCAAAAGTTGTTAAGAGTGATTGGAAATGACTAAAATAAAACGTTAAAAGTTAATGAAAGACGGAATGCGACGGTTAGAGTAAATTAAAAAAAAAAGGAAGATAGAAAATTACATATTGAAATGGGTGGTTGAAGAATGGAAAAATTCGATTACTGTAAGTACCTTGGAGTAAATATAATACTTGAAGGTAAGGCTGAAGAAGAGATGAGGCGCAACATATGAAAGGAAAGAAAGGTACGCGGGTGTTTGCAAAGGATTGGTAAAATACTAGTGTGAGTGTGGGAAGAGAGTGTTCAAATAACATTCCTCTACGAAAGCGATGTGTGAATATTGAATATGGATGAGAAGAGAATTGAAACTTTTGATATGTACTCTTTAGGGTAGTGGTGGCCTATTGGAAACCTCCCTGTCTGGCGGTCTGTCTGCCTAGGGTTCGAGTTCCGCTTAAACTCAATAGTTTCTATAGTATCTGCAACCTCGCCATCATTGTGAGTTAAGGAGAGGGGGAGGCTATATGTCTACCTATTGAGTCTTCTGTGGCCATTGCCTAGGCCTGCCTGGTCCTAGCTTGGGTGGAAAGGTGGTTTGGTCGCTGATCATATATGCGTATATGGTAAGTCTCTAAGTCATTGCCCTGCTAGAGGAAGCATTGTCACTCTCACTTGCCTCTGTCATCCATAACAGGCCTTAAAACCTTTAAATATGCAGTTTACAAAAAGTTCACTGGGCAAAAAATATAACAAAATACAGAAGAGGTAAAAAGGCTAGCAATGGAGAGAGGATTAATTTGAGTATTTTGACGAAATTACCATTATTATTACTAAGCAAGCTACAGACTTATATATTGAAAGCAGAATGCGATAGCATTAAAAACAGTAGGACTTTTGCTAAACACAGCATTACCAGCTGCAATGTACAGCTGTAAGAAATTTTAGCTTCATGTGAAGTGTATCATTATTAATGAAACCAACTGTACAGTGTGGAAAGATTGGAATGAAAATGATGGTCTATGTTATGAAAAGTATTATGGAAAAATCAACTAATTGAACGACAGCATTATAGGTTAACATCCGGATCAGTATGAAATATATATATATATATATATATATATATATATATATATATATATATATATATATATATATATATATATATATATATATATATATATATGATTCATGTTCTGGTCGAACAAATTCCTAGGAGAGTCAGCACTTGAAGAGAAGACAGGGGAACATAGACCCAAAACTGGTAAAATGAAAGAATCGTCTTGAGGTGTTCATGAAAGCATCGATGTCCAATGAGCCTGTAATTTTCGAGGACTGTAAATGGTGTATGGTAAGATGATAAGACCACAGACTCCTTTATCTCTTTTCTACTGCCTTGGATAAAGTATGGATCAAAATAATGCTGAGGTATAATTAGAGGGTCGCCCTTGGATTACACAATCATACGGTAGGTTAGCTCTATATATATATATATATATATATATATATATATATATATATATATATATATATATATATATATATATATATACCAAAGAACGGATTTATTAATCCGGAAAAAGTAATAACCAGCCATCTTCATACTGTATGATGTTGATATATTGACCAAGGATTCCTTGAATAGACTCCTCTGAATGCGGCTTACCAAAGAAATGATGGCTGGCTTAGGGGTATGGCAACCTATAATAGCCTTGCTGAAGGGTGACGAAAAACTCGTGCTAAAAAAAATATATATATATAAATGTATATGTTCAAGGAGAAAGACATATTCTGTTGTACAGTGAGTATCACTTGCTGAAGTTGCTGAATATATCCCATTGCGCAGATGTGTATGATAAAAACAGGACTTTTTGGGTTATAGTATATGTGTATTGTGATTGGTGAATCTACATATATAGCCTATTCACATACATACACGCGGGCAAACTATCTTAGTTCGTCAATCTATCGTCTTCTCTTTCTTCCCCAGCTTCGTTTACAATCTCTACCGACCCATTCTGTTATTTTTAATGTCCAAGTATTGCCTGTAAACTCTCACAAATTAAAATGGGAAAATGTTGGAATTACAATCAATATTAATATTTATGGGATAAACTTTAACAACTTAAGATTTGTAGATGACTTAGTTGTGTTTAGTGAATCATTTGAGGAATTACACAAGATGATAGAATATTTGAATAGAGAAAGCAAAAGTGTAGGACTGAAAATGAACATGACTAAAACTAAGATAATATTCAATGGAAATACTGAGAGACAACCAATAAAAGTTATGGACGAACCTCTAGAGATTGTTAATCAATATGTGTACGTAGGGCAGACAGTAAGATTTTGCTTAGGACACTAGATCGAAATTAAAATATGTATAAACAAGAGATGGAGAGCATTTGGTAAACAAAATGAGATTATGAAAAGTAAAATGGTACTTTCGCTAAAAAGAAAAAAAAAGTATTTAATGAGATGATCCTACCAGTACTAACTAATGCATCGGAAACTTGGAGCCTTACTAAAGCCTTAGAAAATAAGCTAGTTACAACTCAGAGAGCTATGGAAAGAATTATGATGGGTATAACACTAAGAGACAGAAAAAGAGCAACAAGGATACAAGAGCAAACTAAAATAGAAGATATTAAAAAATGTAAGAAAAAGAAATGTACATAGGCAGGACGGAAATTGAGAAGAATATATATATATATATATATATATATATATATATATATATATATATATATATATATATATATATATATATATATATATATATGTATATATACATGTGTGTATATATATATATATATATATATATATATATATATATATATGCATATATGTGTGTATATATATATATATATATATATATATATATATATATATATATATATATATATATATATATATATATATATATAAATATATATATTTATGTGACATGTATGTCTTAAAAGAGAAAGGGAAGGGATGAATGCATACTGGACACGAAGAAGTCTTGGCAGGGAGAATATTTCTTTCTTCCATATTTTATTGCTAGATTCCACATAAAATCTCAAGGGCAACGAGAATGCATAACTTCTGTCCAGCTTTGGTCCCAGAGGAAATCATTACATTTTGCACATACATATCACATACACAATGCATAACTATCTGAAATTGTTTGGTATATGTCTGTTGAGATATGAATACAGATCCTAATCTATTTCCTAGAACGAAATATAAGTACAAATTGGGAATTTTTGTGAAATATACAATTTTCATTCTTTTGAAAATATAGCATTGCTACTAAAGATAAACACAGATAACAGGTTAAACACGTGCTTCCTTTCAATTATTATTATTATTATTATTATTATTATTATTATTATTATTATTATTATTATTATTATTATTATTATTACTTGCTAAGCTACAACCCTAGTTGGAAAAGCAGGATGCTATAAGCCCAGGTGCTCCAACAGGGAAAATAGCCCACTTGAAGATAAATGTTAATTGTATTTGATTGTTGCAGGAGAAAACGGTCTACTTAAGAATGAGGGGGAAGGATGCCACCGCATTACTTCCATTATGAAAACTCAAACAAATAAAATACAGAGCAAAGATCATTCCCACTGGCATGATTAGGGAATGTATCATTTGTATGGTTCAGACACTCGAATAAATTTATGGAACTTGGGCCACAGGACCCAGCCAAGTGTCTGGACGGACTACACAGTGCCAAGGTACGACAGGAGTAAATCCATGCAGTTATTAAAGTTAACAGAAGTTGGACAGCAGACCTGAATAAGAAAAATACGAAAAGATATAAGGCCCTTTATGTGATTAAAAGAGACCGCAAATCAATGTAATTGTTCTAAGTAAACTCTGCTGTTTTCTTTCATCATAATTTTCCAAATCAAGTAGGACTTTGCGTTATTATTGCTTTACTTGAAGTAATCTTAATTCTCTCGTTTAACTGTTTTTCTTATGATGCACTGATATCATTCCTACAAACCCAATAACAGATTTTACACCATTACCATTTCTCGGCGTTTCACATAGAATCACCAATAAAGGTCTTACGTCTCACAGCATCAGAGAATGTATGGAGACCGATCTTTCTACTCCCACACAATGTGCCCCCCCCCCCCAAAAAAAAAAAAAAAAAAAAAACTAAATGGTTCTTTTACCCTCTGTATTAAGTCTCTTGACTCTACGCCAACCCTAAACCCTTTCAAATAAATATTTTTAAAAACTTCTCGTTACTAACCTCTTTCAGTCGTTATCTATTTTTCTCCTCTTGAGCCTTTAATTGTGTCCGTCTGATATCAATTTAAAAATACTAGAGTTTAGAAACGGCCATTTTTGTTGTTCAAAAGTCCAATACAATCTGAAAAAAAAAAAAAAAGTAATACGTATTTGAAAAGAATCAAGGAGACAATTTACATGCAAAATAGTAAATCTATATATATATATAATAACAATTTACTTAAACATGTTGGTAGAATATGATTACCAAAGAAACATTGCAGGATTTATGATACCTAATCTACGAAAATTTAAGG
>NC_090725.1:281470524-281488024 GCF_036898095.1 Palaemon carinicauda
TTCATATGCCTTTTAATGCTTTTTTTATTTCTCCTACTGTTACGCACGATACCAGCTCAGGTGTTTCATTATTTCTATAAGCAACGTTGTTGTGTAGTATTGTATAGAAATCCTTTAGAACTTTTATCATTTTATCTCTATTGTTGATATTTTCATTTGCACCCTTAAAAGAAAAACATCTGTTGGCACCCTGCTCCAAGTCTTCGTTTCATCCATTTGATTACTCTTCCTTTGTATAGTGTTTCCTCAATTTTGGCTGATTTTTTTTTCGAATGTCTCAAGTTTTTAGTTTATTGTTTTGGATAGTTCTGCTAATTCCATTTCGTCTCTTGGATTTTATCCTTATATCCACCCCTTTTTATTTTTATTAAGTATTTAGTCTTTTCCGAGAGTTTTCCTTGACCTTTTTCCCTTTTCTGTGTGTCTGTATGTATGTGAGTGTCTCTCTCTCTATATATATATATATATATATATATATATATATATATATATATATATATATATATATATATATATATATATATATATATATCCATTGTGAAATCGTGTCTACATGTGCATGGAAAGTATGTATATGCAATTGCTGCAATGAGTGTATGCAAACACAAAAGAAAATTCAATGCTCAGTTCATAAATTCAGAACTGCTAGCATGTATATTGAAAGAAATAGATGCATACAGTATTGAAAGTTAAGCCCGAACCTAGATGCGTTTTATGACACCATATATAAGGAGGTGCTGGAGGGTTTGACCTGAGGAACCAGGGAGGGGGAATCCTCCATACAGAGTCAGCACTCCCCCTATCCCCTCATGGCCAACCCAGCACCCCAGGACCCCCGAAATAGCATATAGTATACGGCCGCTCGTAAACCTAACTATCACCGGCAACAGCCGGGCTTTCCTACGAGCTTGTCCAGACCGAGATGCAATTTTCGTGGTCGAAACAAAATGTTATGACGCATTAATTCTTCTTCTTTGTTCTGGTCGGAAGCTCTTACGTAAATGCAAGTATACTAATACACATGTATTAAAGGCTGGGGACGTGATTTATTTGTATACTTAAAACGTTGAGGTTGCAGTATATTTAACTATGACAACGGTAGTGTCTAAAAATAGTTGAAAATAATATACTCACACAAAAATGCAGGTATATATACTGTACAAATATATACAAATACATAATTAAATACACATATTCATGTACATATATAAATATATATATACGTATATATATATATATATATATATATATATATATATATATATATATATATATATATATATATATATATATATATATATATATATTTATATTCTGGTCACGATCAGCGGAAAAGCGATACGTATAACAACTCGATCTCTCCTCATGCCTAGGGTATGGAGGAGAGGGAAGAGTCATGCCCTGGTGAGAGGGGTTATATATATATATATATATATATATATATATATATATATATATATATATATATATATATATATATATATATATTGATATATATATATTAATATATATACATATAATATATGCCGAAATATATATATATATATATATATATATATATATATATATATATATATATATATATATATATATATATTTAATATATATACATATATATATATATATATATATATATATATATATATATATATATATATATATATATATATATAAAAAGAGAGAGAGAGAGAGAGGAGAGAGAGAGAGAGAGAGAGAGAGAGAGAGAGAGAGAGAGAGAGAGAGAGAGAGAGAGAGAGAGAGAGAGAGAGAAAAATGCCCTTTTGCGTTCATATTATCGAATTGAATGGATTTTTGATAACGACAATTAAACCTAAACTTTAAAGAACTTATTGTTGCTCTTTAACCAAACTTCATATCTCCATCCTACAGTTGATTTCTTTTCTGAATATCTTTATTTTGAATACAATTATACATTCATCACCAGGTCTTCACAGTTTCCTTCTGTGTTCACGACTTTATCTTACTGGAATACCGTCGACATTGCATTTTTCGAAAATCTTTTCTTGTAGCAACAAAATACTATTTCAATGAGATGTACACCTAAAAGAAAATGTGTTGTGTTTTTTCTATCAAGTTATGTAAATTCAGCCTACCTTGCATGTTTTCTCTTTATGGAATCCTTCTTCTTCTTCTTCTTCTTCTTCTTCTTCTTCTTCTTATTATTATTATTATTATTATTATCATTATTATTCTAGCAATATACCTAGTTTAAAAACAGGATGCTACAAGCCGCAGGGTTCTAAGAAGGAAAACATTTCAGTACGGAAGAGCAATCGAGAAATAACGAATAAACTATTTATGAGGAAAGAGTAAACAGATTATAAATTATGTTAAGATCAGTAGCAGTGTTTAAACAGATCAGTAGCATATAAACTATGAAATGAAAATTATATCAACTTTTTCAACAGTAAAGCATTTGCACAACTTTTTAACTTCTGAAGCTCCACCGGTTTAGTAAACTACCAATATGGTCATAGCTGGAATAAAACTTCTAAAATACTACGTAGTATTAAGCCTTGAGATGGAGAAGGTTATATTGATAGACTTAACTGTCTATCAAAAATAACGAAGAGATAGTACAGTCTGGGAACGTGTGAATGCACAGAATGCTCAGAATCAAGCAAAATCTCAAGCAATTCGCACAAAGAACTAACTGAACGACGGTTTCATATTATTATCTAGATCAATGATATGGAATGAAAGAATTAAAACCTATCTTCATATGTGGTATATATATATATATATATATATATATATATATATATATATATATATATATATATATATATATATATATATATGTTACACCCAATCTGTGAAATTGCCCATTTCATGAATTGGGCTAACCACTTGTCCATTTCATGAAGTGAGCAAACCACTTGCCCAGTTCATGAAATGGGCAAGTGGTTAGCCAACTTCCTGAAATGGTCAGTTTCATGCATGAATCTTAAAATTTGTTCTAAACGAGTTGTTAAACCAGAAAAGGTTATTTTAAAGTCTTTTATTAAGTGATGTAATACAAACACTTTTAACATAATATATGCTGGCATTTTCAAAGTATAACCCTTTCAAGCTTTAGTCATGGAAGAAGAAATAGCAAGTTGTGCTACCTTGTGGTCTACTGAATATGAGAAGACTGTAATTGCCACTTTGAAGAGAGGAAAGACTAGACAGACGCTTAAAAGAGAACACTACCACATCTTGCAAATTTTTCAGATTGCCTCCTTTGGTAAAATAGAAACAGTTAAAAAGAAGAATGGAAAATATATGGCAACTAAAGAATCAGTCATAGGAATTATCCAACAAGCCCACATTAACACCGGCCATGGTGGCGATAAGAAGACCTACAAGGAGGTGTGTGAAAAATATGGAAATATTCCAAGATCAATTGTGTCACTATATATCGTGCATTGTGAGCGCTTTGTTGAAAAGCGTCGCAGAAAAGAAACGGCAGCAGGAGTTGTGGTCAGACCACTGTCCGTAAGAGATCTCAGTGAAAGAGGACAAGTAGATCTGGTCGACATGCAGACTATGAAGGATGGAAGTTATCGCTTTATTCTGCACTATATGGAGTATCTAACGAAGTTTCATGTAATTCGTCCCCTGAAATCAAAGATAGCAGCTGAGGTTGCCAATGAACTTCTTTTCATCTTCTTGGATATAGGTGCACCACACATCCTTCAGTCTGACAATGGACGTGAATTTACAGCTGAAGTGATCCAAGAACTAACCTCACTATGGCCTGAACTCATCTTAGTAAATGGGCGTCCTCGGCATCCCCAGAGTCTGGGATCTATTGAAAGAGGTAATGGGGATATGAAACTCAAGCTCATGGCATGGATAAGAGACAATAATTGTGCTAAATGGAGTTATGGTGTCCGTTTTGTTCAGTGGGCCATGAACAGTTCATATCATGAGGCAATCAAGATGACTCCCTATCAAGCGCTCACTGGCAACAAGCAAAGATGTTGTCTTAAGTCAAATTTAGCAGATGCATTCATCAGCAAAATATCGTCTGGTATTGAAGAAGAACGTGAAAGGCTTCCACTTACCGGAGATTCAGCTCGGGATGACCTAATATCAGTAGACCCTGAATTTGAACGTGAACCACATCCAGTTGCAGATTCTCAGCAGCAACCTGCTATGGAAGAAGAAAATATCTCACCCGAAGTACTGCATCCAGCAAAAAAGGCAAGAAAGGGAGCAAGCTCAACGAATGTTAGTACGCAGCACTAGATCAATGCGAGCAGTTGATGTTGGAGACAATGTGTCTGTACTGGTGTCTCAATTTAACCGTAGTAAAGGAGACCCCCCCCCCCTACTAACATAGTAGGTGTTGTATTAGCAGTTGAAGACAGTGGTTATGTGATTGGCACAAATTGGAATTATCAATGGTAAACTTGCCAGAAATCAATTCGAATTTGTTCAGTACAAAGGACTTTTGCCTGAAAATATCCCCAAACAACAGTTAAGTATTCGCGAACGAGTTCGAGCAGGAAGTGTGTGAATTGGCCAAGGATACCAGAGATGTCTTTGCAGGAGCAATTGCTTGTCAAAGCGGTGTTCTTGTTTGAAAGCTAGCCTTCGATGCAACAGTGCTTGCCACAGCCACAAATAATGTGACAATATTGACAAATAATTACTGTAAATTTGTTTGATATGTATGACCATTGCTTATATAGACGTGAATTTTGCCTATATTTTTAATGATGAAAACAGCTGTTTAAAAAAATTGTATTTTATTTTATCAAAAGATTTTTTTACAACTTACAATATTTGTATTAGGTTTCCTTATTTTGACCCAAATACTAAGAAAAAAAATATATAATTTATTGCTGTTCAGTTGTAATAATATTTCTTTCACTAAGTTGTGTTTAAAGTAGCTTGTTTCATTAAGTAAAGTCCTTTCGTGTTGGTTAGTTTTCCCCCTTCCTGCACAAATACTTTATGGTCGTTATAACGATCATTTATTTGAATTTCTCTGAATAATATTGTATGACATTGAAGTGCAGAAAGATTTGATCTTGGAGCAGCAGCGCGAGATTCATTTATATAAAAAGGTTCTTTTTGTACCAAAGATATATTTTCATGCATCATGGCAGCCCATTTCATGAAATGGGTGAGGGTTCATTTGCCCATTTCATGAAGTGGGCTAACCACTTGCCCATTTCATGAACTGGGCAAGTAGTTTGCTCACTTCATGAAATGGGCAAGTGGTTAGCCCACTTCATGAAATGGGCAATTTCACAGATCGGGTGTAACATATGCATACATACATACATACTTACATAGAGATATGTATATAAATATATATATATATATATATATATATATATATATATATATATATATATATATATACATATATATATATACAGTATACATATATATATATATATATATATATATATATATATATATATATATATATATATATATATACACAGTATACATATATATATATATATATATATATATATATATATATATATATATATATATATATATATATACACAGTATATATATATATATATATATATATATATATATATATATATATATATATATATATATATATACTGTATATATATATACGGGAAATTGGAAATTAATAACTAATACACAGCTGATTAAGACTTTTTACGCCGCACATTGACTACATGTATTCCAGGAAAATATAATTAAAGATAATTTTAAAAAATCGAAGAATAAAAAAAAAAATTGAATGACGTGGCACACAATGTGAGCGATTCTGCAAACAGTAGTTCATAAACCCATTAGTAAAACCTTGTCTTTTCCCAAATCAAACTGGCTACGTCATTCTCAATTGTGATTGGTTGTTCGTGTTGACTAGCTTCGAACGTCATGCTCTTCCGTGATTGGTTGTTGCTTGTGTTTAAGGTAGCTTGCGTCATACAATGGTTTACTTTGAATTAATACAATGTGGGAGCGGTGTAATAGCTATCCTTCAACTAAATAAGTTTTTAGCGCCAAATTATACGAAAAGAGGGGCACTCAATAGAGTGCAGGCCTCCGCCACAGCAAATTATTTCTCAACCTTTTACTCGACGATGACCTTAACTTTTGACCTTACCATGTATTAATTGGCGTGGATTTTCCTACCCAAATATGAACCAAGTTTGAAGTCTCTGTGACAACGATGTCCAAATCTATGGCTGATTACGCGATATGGATGTTTTGTTCGTCAGGGACCTTGACCTTTGACATTCCAAAATTTAATAATTTCAAGCTCTTTACATAAAAGTTTATAATCCCTGCAACTTTCATTACTTTACGATTAAAATTGTGGCCGTATGGTTAATGCTCGGAATTTGTCCTTTTGCTTGACCTTGACCATGGACTCGACGTTGACCTTCAACCTTAACATGTATTAATTGGCGGGGATTTTCATAATGTCAAATATGAACCAAGTTTGGGGTCTCTGTGACAACCATGTCCATACTTTTGACTGATTACATGAATCGGACATTTTGCTTGACCGTGACCTTTATATTTGACCTTGCCCTTCCAAAATTCAGTCATTTCAGCCTTTTTACATAACAGTTAATTCATCCAAGTTTCATTACTCTACGATTAAAATTGTGGGCAGGAAGGTGTTCACTAAAAAACAAACAAACAAACACACAAACAGGGGGTGAAACACAACCTCCTTCCAACTTCGTTGACGGAGGTAATAAAAAATTGAAATTGTAATGGAATGAGAGTTCAATAGATACGAGGTTTGTTTAAGGGAATTAATACAACTGAATATGATCTGATAATACGCTTAAAATAGAAAATAAAATACGTAGACTATAAATGCTGGTATATTTTTTCCATCTTTTTACCAGCTCCTAAGGCTACATATTTTACGACTACGACTACTACTGCTGTAACACCTTCCTCACTACTAGAACAAGTATTACTGCTACAATAATACTATGACATTGACTAGGTTATAAATTAATGTTATTAGCATCAAGTTTGATGAAGAAAAAGTAACTTTTCTTAGTTGGCTATTTCTTAATACTTTTTTGTCTGTAAATGAATACGCATTCCGCTCTCGCTCTCTTTCTATCCTAAAAAGGGAAATGTAACTTGTTTCATCTTAGTTCACTCTCTCCAAATATTATACCCCCCTCTCTCTCTCTCTCTCTCTCTCTCTCTCTCTCTCTCTCTCTCTCTCTCTCTCTCTCTCTCTCTCTCTCTCTCTCTCTCTATTAATATTTTAGTTTGTAAATAAATAGCCCCGTCTCTCTCTCTCTCTCTCTCTCTCTCTCTCTCTCTCTCTCTCTCTCTCTCTCTCTCTCTCTCTAATATTTTAGTTTGTAAATAAATAGCCCAGTCTCTCTCTCTCTCTCTCTCTCTCTCTCTCTCTCTCTCTCTCTCTTTCTCTCTCTATTAATATTTTAGTTTGTAAATAAATAGCCCAGTCTCTCTCTCTCTCTCTCTCTCTCTCTCTCTCTCTCTCTCTCTCTCTCTCTCTCTCTCTCTCTATTAATATTTTAGTTTGTAAATAAATATCCCCGTCTCTCTCTCTCTCTCTCTCTCTCTCTCTCTCTCTCTCTCTCTCTCTCTCTATTAATATTTTAGTTTGTAAATAAATATCCCCGTCTCTCTCTCTCTCTCTCTCTCTCTCTCTCTCTCTCTCTCTCTCTCTCTCTCTCTCTATTAATATTTTAGTTTGTATATAAATAGCCCAGTCTCTCTCTCTCTCTCTCTCTCTCTCTCTCTCTCTCTCTCTGCGTGTGTTTCTAAAATTTAAACAAGAGGGCTCACACCTGAAAAGCTGAAGAAATTGCGAAAATACGAAAATCATTAGTATTTCGAAAGTTTTTATCTATCAATATTTGATAATTAATTTCAGAGTATCCGAATAAATTTTAATTTCCACCGCCACAGCCTTTATATTAAAGCGTAATTCCATCACTCAGCCAAAGTATTCCTGACGACGCTCGATAACCTCCTTCTCGAGGAAATGATGAGTCCTTTAGAAGACAACGAAAATGGAATGGAGGGAAGCAAATACAGTTTTCCTGAGGATCAATTTGTCCAGAAAGATCCTGTCTTCGCTCCTTTGGACGCCATTACAGGGATTATCTACTCACTATAAACGTGAAGTAACATGCTCAAGTACCGCATTTAGTAGTGGCAAGTCATGCATAAACTGAATGAAAGAGCAGATTCTTCACTGGAAAGAAAACGCTGAAACTGCGAGACTTCCCGGAGAATCTTACAGCCAAGACTTTCCGAAGAATCCTGCAGCCAAGACTTCCCGGAGAATCCTACAGCCAAGACTTTCCGAAGAATCCTGCAGCCAAGACTTCCCGAAGAATCCTGCAGCCAAGACTTCCCGAAGAATCCTGCAGCCAAGACTTCCCGAAAAATCCTGCAGCCAAGACTTCCCGAAGACTCCTGCAGCAAAGACTTCCCGAAGAATCCTACAGCCAAGACTTTCCGAAGAATCCTGCAGCCAAGACTTCCCGAAGAATCCTGCAGCCAAGACTTTCCGAAGAATCCTGCAGCCAAGACTTCCCGAAGAATCCTGCAGCTAAGACTTCCCGAAAAATCCTGCAGCCAAGACTTCCCGGAGAATCCTGAAGCCACAAACCATTTTAGCTGTTGCGGGATTGAAACCGTTCCAGATGAAGTGGACCTATGGATCAAGTGTAAAAAAATGTGAGGGGGGAAGTGCGAGAAAGCCTCTCATTCTAAACTGCGCTGCAAAAGCAAGACCAAATTTGAACATCAACCCCTTCCCAACTGTGGAATCTTGAACTCCATCGGAGACTGAAGAGAAAAATCTTGGACGGCCTGGACGGGGGTTGCAGAAACTTCTTCACTGAGGAGAAAACATTCGAGCTTCGAGACTGTCATACGAGAGACGCCATTCCAAAGAGAATCGAACCGGAGATAGCCGCAGATCCGGACATAAACTTATGGCGCGGCTAGCAAGCCTCCCAATTCGTTCTGCTTTGAACACGAGAGGCATTCCTGAAGAATCGATTTCTTTTCCGTTGCAAGAATGAAAAAGTGATTCAAAATGCTTGTCGACACCAAATAAATGGATGTATGTAATTGTAGTTTTCTTATCCTAAAAACTAACTGGAGCTCAGTATGTCCGGAGGGATTTTTGGATATTGTCTACTATTTTCTATATATAAATATATATATATATATATATATATATATATATATATATATATATATATATATATATATATTATATATATATATATATATATATATATATATATATATATATATATATATATATATATATATATATATAATCGGTATTTCAAATATAAATTAGGAAGATAGAATAAAAAATCGTTCGTCAGATCCCAGATGCCTTCGGGATCCAGTTTCGGTGTGAAGACATCCAGGAGACTTCAGTGAGAAATCCGGTCAGATCGCTGTACTTTTCTCATCCTAAAAACCTGCAGGAGTTCACTATGTCCGAAGAGATTTTGTCTTTGATATTTGGACCCCATTAAGATATTGTCTACTCTTGTGTGTGTATAATATATATATATATATATATATATATATATATATATATATATATATATATATATATATATATATATATATATATATATATATGCTCAATATTTCAAATACAAATTAGGAAAAGAAAATCAAAAATCTTTCGTCAAATGACAGATGTCGCTGGGATCCAGTTTCGTTGTGAAGACATTCAGAAGACTTCAGTGAAGACTCCGTTTTTTAAAACTAAAGGTGGTGATGGGCAGAAAGAAGTTAGATTGAATATAGAGAGTTTTAAGGGTAATTGTTATTGTGGTGACGGTTTGGATGCTAAAATTGTTTCTGAATTGGAACAAACTCTTAAGGATCTTATTGGAGCTTCTCAAGGTAAGCTTTTATGTTGTTACTATTGTTCCGTCTTAGATTCCAGAACATTTATTTCACATGCAAGAGGAATGTCTGAGAATGAATCACGATCTTATAAGGCCCAAAAGGAAGGACTCGTTATAGATTTGATGGAGGATCTTATTGGAGCTTCACAAGGTAAGCTTTTATGTTGTTACTATTGTTCCGTCTTAGATTCCGGAACATTTATTTCACATGCAAGAGGAATGTCTGAGAATGAATCACGATCTTATAAGGCCCAAAAGGAAGGACTCGTTATAGATTTGATGGAGGATCTTATTAGAGCTTCACAAGGTAAGCTTTTATGTTGTTACTATTGTTCCGTCTTAGATTCCGGAACATTTATTTCACATGCAAGAGGAATGTCTGAGAATGAATCACGATCTTATAAGGCCCAAAAGGAAGGACTCGTTATAGATTTGGTGGATGAGAGAAAACTCTATAATAGAAACAAGACTGTTGCGAAAGGTTTAATTGAAAAATACGAATCTATTATGGAAAGCCATGAAGAAATAAGGAAGAAGGAGAGAATTGCTATAGAAGGAAAAAAAGGTAAAGTAAAACAAAGGGTTCAAGAATTCGAGGAAAACGTTAATGTTGTCGGACATCAAACTAATATGAAGAAAGTTGATATTGAAGAATATGCAGCAATGCGAGAAATTCTGATAAGAGATGCTAAAGACTCACCCTTAGCTAGAATATGGGAAATATTGGAATACGAGAGGTCACACGTGACAGGAATAGTTGAAGAGCTCGTTCAGAAGTATGAAAATATGATAGAGAGAGAAAAAGGAATATGGAAAAAGAAAACAAACCTAGTAGAAGTTCAAAAAGGACAAGTGAAAGAACTTATAAGCCATTTTGGGGGAACAGGAAATACTGAAGTGAATATCAAACTAATGGGTGAGGAAGAATATGTGGTACCAGGAGAAATTGTAAGAAGAGGTGCTAAGGACTCAGCCTTAGCTAGAATACGGGATATATTGGAATACGAGAGGTCATACGTGACAGGAATAGTTGAAGAGCTCGTTCAAAAGTATGAGAATAAGATAAAGAGAGAAAAGGGAATATGGAAGAAGAAAACAAACCCAGTAGAAGTTCAAAAAGGACAAGTGAAAGAACTTATAAGCCATTTTGAGGGAACAAGAAATACCGAAGTGAATATAAAACTAATGGGTGAGGAAGAATATGTGGTACCAAGAGAAATTCTAAGAAGAGGTGCTAAGGACTCAGCCCTAACTAGAATACGGGAAATATTGAAATACGAGAGGTCACACGTGACAGGAATAGTTGAAGAGCTCGTTCAAAAGTATGAAAATATGATAGAGAGAGAAAAGGGAATATGGAAGAAGAAAAGAAACCCAGTAGAAGTTCAAAAAGGACAAGTGAAAGAACTTATAAGCCATTTTGAGGGAACAGGAAATACTGAAGTGAATATCAAACTAATGGGTGAGGAAGATTATGTGCTACCAAGAGAAATTCTAAGAAGAGGTGCTAAGGACTCAGCCTTAGCTAGAATACGGGAAATATTGGAATACGAGAGGTCACACGTGACAGGAATAGTTGAAGAGCTCGTTCAAAAGTATGAAAATATGATAGAGAGAGAAAAGGGAATATGGAAAAAGCAAACAAACCCAGTAGAAGTTCAAAAAGGACAAGTGAAAGAACTTATAAGCCATTTTGAGGGAACAGGAAATACTGAAGTGAATATCAAATTAATGGGTGAAGAAGAATATGTGGTACCAAGAGAAATTCTAAGAAGAGGTGCTAAGGACTCAGCCTTAGCTAGAATACGGGATATATTGGAATACGAGAGGTCACACGTGACAGGAATAGTTGAAGAGCTCGTTCAAAAGTATGAAAATATGATAGAGAGAGAAAATGGAATATGGAAGAAGAAAACAAATCCAGTAGAAGTTCAAAAAGAACAAGTGAAAGAACTTATAAGCCATTTTGAGGGAACAGGAAATACTGAAGTGAATATCAAACTAATGGGTGAGGAAGAATATGTTATACCAAGAGATATTCTAAGAAGAGGTGCTAAGGACTCAGCCTTAGCTAGAATACGGGAAATATTGGAATACGAGAGGTCACACGTGACAGGAATAGTTGAAGAGCTCGTTCAAAAGTATGAAAATATGATAGAGAGAGAAAATGGAATATGGAAGAAGAAAACAAATCCAGTAGAAGTTCAAAAAGGACAAGTGAAAGAACTTATACGCCATTTTGAGGGAACAGGAAATACTGAAGTGAATATCAAAGTAATGGGTGAAGAAGAATATGTGGTACCAAGAGAAATTCTAAGAAGAGGTGCTAAGGACTCAGCCTTAGCTAGAATACGGGAAATACTGGAATACGAGAGGTCACACGTGACAGGAATAGTTGAAGAGCTCGTTCAAAAGTATGAAAATATGATAGAGAGAGAAAAGGGAATATGGAAGAAGAAAACAAACCCAGTAGAAGTTAAAAAAGGACAAGTGAAAGAATTTATAGAGCATTTTGAGGGAACAGGAAATACTGAAAATGTGAATAACATTAAACTAAAGGATGTGGAAGAATATGTGGTACTGAAACAAATTCTAAGAAGAGATGCTAAGGAGGCAGCTTTATCTAGAATACAAGAAATAAACAGGCTATTCAATGGAAAGAGTAAAAATAAAGAGAATAAAATTATATTAAAATATCAAAATATATAAAAACTAAAAGATCCATAAAACATATAAACTAACTTCCCCTCCCTCCCCCACAAAAAAAACCAGAAAATTCAAAATATTAAATGGAACTAGATGTCCAGAAGAAGAAGAAGAAGAAGAAGGAGAAGAAGAAGAGGAGAATGGCAGCGGGGAAACAACAAAATGGTGACTGTTACCAATTTATTCTGGATAATATTCTACAGGATGGACTCAGCAGGGGAAGAAGTCTGACTTTCTTTAGTATGCTTTGTTCCTTGATGAAGATTCACCTGTACTGTTTCTTTGTCAGTTGGACAAATGCAGAAGAAACAAGTCTGACTTCTAGTATGATGTGTTCTCTGAAGAAGATTACCCAAAACTTGATAGAAAATACAAAATATGTATAACTAGAACCCCCCCCCCCCCAAAAAAAAAAAAAGAAGAAGAAGAAGAAGAAGAAGAAGAAGAAGAAGAAGAAGAAGAAGAAGAAGAAGAAGAAGAAGAAGAAGAAGAATGCAAAAAAACAACAAGAGGGCTACTGTTCCCAATCTATTCTGGACACCTAAGGAATATTCTACAAGATGGACTCAGTAGAGGAAAGAAGTCTGACTTGCTCAAGTATGCTTTGTTCCTTGATGAAGATTCACTTGTACTGTTTCTTTTTCAGATGAACACATGCAGAAGAAACAAGTCTGACTTCCTGTATGCTGTGTTCTAAGTAGGAGATTCCCAAAAGATGGCGACTGTTCCCAATTTACTCTGGATACAAAAGGGATATTCTACAAGATATACTCAGCAGAGGGAAGAAGCCTGACTCGCTCTAGTACGCTTTGTTCCTTGATGAAGATTCACCTGTACTGTTTCTTTGTCAGGTGAACAAATGCAGAAAAAGCAAGTCAGATTTCTTATTGTATGCTGTGTCCTATGTAGAAGATTCCCCAGAGCTAGAGATAAATTTAAAAAATATATATAGAACTAAAAAATACAAAAGAAGAAGAAGAAGAAGAAGAAGAAGAAGAAGAAGAAGAAGAAGAAGAAGATGGCAGCAGATAAACAATAAAATGACGACTGTTCCCAATCAATTCTAAGCAGAGGGAAGAAGTCTGACTTGCTCAAGTATGCTTTGTTTCTTGATGAAGATTCACTTGTACTGTTTCTTTGTCAGATGAACACATGCAGAAGAAACAAGTCTGACTTCCTGTATGCTGTGTTCTAAGTAGGAGATTCCCAAAAGATGGCGACTGTTCCCAATTTACTCTGGATACAAAAGGGATATTCTACGAGATATACTCAGCAGAGGGAAGAAGTCTGACTTGCTCAAATATGCTTTGTTCCTTGATGAAGATTTACCTGTACTGTTTCATTTTCAGGTGAACAAATGCAGAAGAAACAAGTCTGACTTCCTGTATGCTGTGTTCTAAGTAGGAGATTCCCAAAAGATGGCGACTGTTCCCAATTTATTCTGGATACCTAAGGGATATTCTACGATATACTCAGCAGAGGGAAGAAGTCTGACTCGCTCTAGTACGTTTTGTTCCTTGATGAAGATTCACCTGTACTGCTTCTTTGTCAGGTGAACAAATGCAGAAAAAGCAAGTCAGATTTCTTATTGTATGCTGTGTTCTATGTAGAAGATTTCCCAAAGCTAGAGAGAATTTACACAAAAAAATATAGAACTAGAAAATGTCCATATCCGCCGTAACGACGCACCCCTACGCCGACCTCCTACGAGAATTTCCCGAGGTTTTCAAGCCCGAGCTCCGACACTCACCAGGTTCCCAGTCCAAGCACGGGATCTACCACCACATCACAACGACAGGACCTCCTACTCACGCAAAATTCCGCCGCCTCCCGCCCCAGAAACAGAAGGATGCCAAACGCGCCTTCGAGGACATGGAACGCATGGGTATCTGTAAGAAACCATTGAGCCCCTGGGCATCGCCCCTACACATGGTAAAAAAGCCGGACGGGTCCTGGAGACCTTGCGGCGACTACAGGCGCCTCAACCTCATCACAACGCCCGATCACTACCCGCTGCCCAACATGCAGGACCTAACGAACGCGTTACACGGCGCCAAGTATTTTACCAAGATGGACCTCCTCAAGTCTTACTTCCAGGTCCCCGTATTTCCGGAAGACATCCCGAAAACTGCCATTGTAACGCCGTGTGGATCCTACACCTTCGCATACTCGACCTTCGGTCTATGCAACGCCGGGGCGACTTTCCAACGACTAATGGATAGCATTCTGGTGACCTACCTTTCTGTGTCTGCTACGTCGACAACATCCTGATATTCTCGAAAACCAAGGAGGAACACAGGAGGCACGATCGCACCGTCCTCAAACGCCTACAGGAGAACGGCCTGGTCGTACGTTTCGACAAATACACGTTCGGTGCGGAAGGAGTGGATTTCCTTGGTCACCGCGTATTCTCGTGCGGGGTAAAACCCATGACAACCAAGGTCGACGCCATCAGAAAGTTCCCGATACCTACAACCATCCGCCAACTTCAGGAGTTCCTGGGGATGGTCAATTACTACAGGCGCTTCATCCCCAACATCGCACAAACCCTGTCACCCCTCGACAACGTCCTGAAAGGAAAAGCGAAAAAACTCGAGTGGGGTTTGCCCCAGCAACAGGCATTCGCCCGGACGAAGGATGCCCTCGCGAATGCCACCACCCTGGCTCATTTCGACGACAATGCGCCCCTGCGACTAACGACCGACGCCAGCAACGTCGCCTGTGGGGCTGTGCTGGAGCAACTCGTCGATGATTCTCCTCAACCGCTGGCATTCTTCAGCAAGAAATTGAAACCCGCCGAAACAAGATACAGCACCTTCGATAGGGAACTCCTCGCCGTCTACCTCGCCGTCCGCCACTTCAGGCACATCTTGGAGGGCACTCCCTTCACAATCGTGACGGACCATCAACCCCTCGTACACGCTTTCACGAAATCAACAGATGCATGGTCCTCCCGACAACAACGTCGTCTCACAACAATCGCCGAATTCGGGTGCACCATACGTTACGTCCCAGGAAAGAAAAACCCAGTCGCGGACGCCCTTTCAAGGATTGAAATTGACGCAATCCACCTGGGAATCGACTACGCCAATCTCGCAACCGAACAACGCACCGACCGAGAAGCACAGGATCACCTGACGGGGCCATCCGAGCTCAAGATAAGTGCGATTCCCCTCGGACCAGCAGGAGTAACTATTCTTTGCGACACCAGCACCGGCAGCCCACGTCCCTGGATACCAGCCTCCTGCAGAAGGAAAATATTCGATATCATCCATGGACTTTTACACCCCTCAGGACGCACCACCGCTCGCCTTCTATCTGAAAAGTTCGTCTGGCCAGGAATAAAAAAGGACGCCCGGGAATGGGCGAAGTCATGCATCAACTGCCAGTCAAGCAAAGTCAGCCGTCACACCGAATCGGGGGTAGGCGATTTCCCCCAGCCAAAAAGACGTTTCGGTCACATACACATCGATGTCGTGGGACCATTGCCCCCTTCTGGATCTGCTCGCTACCTACTTACGATCATCGATCGCTCCACGAGTGGTTGGAGGCATCGCCGATGACCGAAGATACGACTCAAACATGCGCCGAAGCCCTCCTGTCAGGCTGGGTGAACAGGTTTGGCGTTCCTGACGACATCACGACACACAGAGGCCCCGCTTTCCTCTCAGAAATATGGCTCGCTTTGGGGAACCTGATGGGGACGAAGCTCCACAGCACCACGGCATACAACCCTGCAGCAAACGGCATGGTCGAAAGAACTCACCGCGCCCTCAAGGCGTCCCTGATGGCGAGCTGCACCGACGGGGACTGGAAATCACGACTTCCTTGGTTACTCCTCGGCCTTCGCACCGCCCCTCACGCAGAAGGCGTACCTTCGCCCACCGAAAAAGTTTACAAGGAGGCGCTCGCAGTTCCTGGCGAATTCTTTCCCTCATCAACCGACGACACGCAGCTGGATCACCTAAGGGACATCGCCAGGAAGTTCAGGCCATGTCTCACATTTTGCACATTTTTACGTGTTTTTCATATTTGAATATGAAAAACACGTAAAAATGTGCAAAATTTATCATTAATTGAATGCCAAGTAACAAACTACCAATTAGCTACGATGGTGAAGATGGGTTGATTTCAATTCTAAGTACAAAATACCTGAATTCGACAGGTATAAGTACAGTAGAATTGTCATTGACTTTTATCTTTCTTCGTTGGCAAGTGGGTTAGTCACTGTCTATATAAGCTTGCCGACCAGGGTTCGATTCCCGGCCGGAGCCAAGCTCTTGTCTTTGTGTGATTTCGCCTGGGGCTCTGATCCCGAGGTCGTTAAGAGAATCCAGACATTAATATATCAAAAATATATATGGCTTATTTGAATATGAAAAACACGTAAAAATGTGCAAAATTTATCATTAATTGAATGCCAAGTAACAAACTACCAATTAGCTACGATGGTGAAGATGGGTTGATTTCAATTCTAAGTACAAAATACCTGAATTCGACAGGTATAAGTACAGAAGAATTGTCATTGACTTTTATCTTTCTTCGTGGCCAAGTGGGTTAGTCACTGTCTGTACAAGCTTGCCGACCAGGGTTCGATTCCCGGCCGGAGCCAAGCTCTTGTCTTTGTGTGATTTCGCCTGGGGCTCTGATCCCGAGGTCGTTAAGAGAATCCAGACATTAATGTATCAAAAATATATATGGCTTATTTGAATATGAAAAACACGTAAAAATGTACAAAATTTATCATTAATTGAATGCCAACTAACAAACTACCAATTAGCTACGATGGTGAAGATGGGTTGATTTCAATTCTAAGTACAAAATACCTGAATTCGACAGGTATAAGTACAGAAGAATTGTCATTGACTTTTATCTTTCTTCGTGGCCA
>NC_090725.1:281490524-281495524 GCF_036898095.1 Palaemon carinicauda
TGCTTGTGGCAAGTCTCTCCAAAGTAGCTCAATACTTCTTTCATCACCAACCAATTCTGATGATTTTCCTCCCAAGCTGGTTGCATTAGGCAGGCTATATCTGGTGGAAGTTTGAAATCCTGTCTCCAATATATGACTGAAGCATTTTTCGCTTCAGGTGTTGATGCAATGTCGGTTCAGATTATTATTATTACTTGCTAGGCTACAACCCCATTTGGAAAAGCAGGATGCTACAAGCCCTGGGGCTCCAACAGGGAAAATAACCCAGTGATGAAAGGAAACTTAGGGAAAAATAGAATATTTCAAGAAGAGTAACATTAAATAAAAAAGCTCCTATATAAACTATAAAAGCTGGTGGAATATTTTCCACAGTTCTGTCATTCATAGTGAGACTATAGAACATTTGTCTAAACTCCAGCATTGTTCATGTCCGATTTGTCAAATTATAAAAGATTTTAAAAATCTTTGTCAACTTTTAAGGTTGACCTTCTCAATCACAGTTTCTTGCATCTCTTTTGTCCAGATGTTCCAGACTTTTACTTCACTGACACCATCAAATACAGAGATCGCATCACAGCCAGTATAAGAATGAAAAAGTAAGTGTCCCCAAACATGTTGAGGTAATTTTTTTGAGGATCTTTGAAAGGGAAAATTACTGCCTGTTCTTCTCAACACCATACCCAAACCAAGATCCTGTATACCTAGTTACTGCAAGTTATGAAAGGCAGCAGCAGTAATATTTCTGTGACCTGACAACAGTCTACTTCTCTTATGAACAGGAAGACCCCTACCCGGTTCTTCGTGTGAGCATGGGGCAAGACCATCAGTAATGACTCTTCATCGGTACAAACCACCGCCTTACCGTTAGATTAAAGTAAAGCCATTTCAGTTGCTAAAAGATGGATGATATATCTTTTCTTACCATCAACCTGCCCTGTTAAAATTTAGGCGTAAAAAAAAAACCGGTAAAAATCCTGGAATAAATGTTGCCAGGCATTTACGGTCACCAACTCGTAAAAGATTATAACACAAGTAGGTAAAAATTACAGTCGCCTGTATTTCTGATAATACGGCTGAAAATCGTATATTTTTACTTAAAATTTTCACTCAAAATAACGATTTTTCTAGCAGTGTGCTAAAGCCTTCTTTTCTATACCCTCGTTTAAATCATGTGTCAGCTTTATGGCTATCTGGGAAGTACTTATTAAAAAGATGTTCAGTTTCAAAATTCAGTCAATGAGAGATTTTATAGCATGCAAAAATATATTTTGTTTAATATTCATACAATGCCTTTTGCCATCTTTCTCCTGACCATTTTAACTTTCAGATAGCAGACATATAATGACATTAGAATTTTTATTGCCTTAAAATTATTCCAAATTTATTTATTGAAGTTGGATAAGCATGGTTTCGACGAGAAAAAAAAAATCTACTTTACAACTGTTTCTTCAATCCGATTG
The DNA here is from genome assembly GCF_036898095.1 of Palaemon carinicauda. NCBI lineage: Eukaryota > Metazoa > Arthropoda > Malacostraca > Decapoda > Palaemonidae > Palaemon > Palaemon carinicauda. The sequence continues at coordinate 281,491,985 of NC_090725.1, forward strand.
GCAACATACATTAGCATCCTACTGAATAGTTTTTATCTGCATTTCAAACTCTGATTTTTTTTTCTTTAGTAATGGCAGATTGCAGGACTTGATGACAGTATTTACAGTTTGTCCCGCTGAGTTTTCTGTTTCTGCTGTCATAAAAATATTAAGTGTAGTACACGATTATCTTCTTCAAATAGATTTAAGAAATGTTGTAAATACATTGTTGAAAGGTAAGTATGCCCTATACTTATCGATGAAGGAGATATTACCATGCAAACGTGAGGCAGTTGTTTAGTCATGCTTCTATTCCACTGGGAGTTGGAAATAAGTAGGCAGGTTTTATTTGCTAATATTACATCTGGATGTTGTATTAACGCTATGCTCGTTAAGCCACCATTTTAAAGATACCAGTCGGAATATTTTAGATGAACAATTTTGCTCGGAGTTTTTGTACCCTACAATGTTTGTTAAAATTTGTGCCAAATTTTGTGCTTTCGGCCAAAAGTTAAATCTTTCACTATTTAGTTTCAATAGAACACACTATCATTTTTTTAAGTAAAGAAGAACCAGACTGGTTGTTTCTCATAAGTAATTCAACAATATAGAATCTTGCCTGAAATTCTAAATGAATTTCAAATAATAATGGAGACATTGTCAATACAAATGTCTGAATGTTGAAGAACCACTATCCTTAGCTACTTACAATCATACTTCACCAGCCCCGCTTCCCGGTTTTTGCACCTTGCACTAATGATTACCATATCTCTGTAGTATGTAATTTAGTACCTGGGGAACAACAGATATTACATTTATATAGTCGCTTTAGTGCCCATCAACAACTATCTTTTCAATCTATTTCTTAAAAATGAAATGATAACGTTAAGAGTAAACCCCTTATTCCCATTTAAAGGTTTAAAGGTTTAAAGGTCGCTCATGAATGGCAGAGGCAAGGGACATTGACATTGCCATAGCAAGCAGGACAATGCCCTAGAGACTGACCATATAGTATATGATCAGCGCCCAAGCCTCCTCTCCACCTAAGCTAGGACCAGGGAGGCCCAGGCAGTGGCTGCTGATGACTCAGCAGATAGACCTATAGGGTCCCCCAAACCCCCCAACCTTAGCTCACAAGGATGGTAAGGTTGCAGACACTAATGGGACTAACGAGTTTGAGCGGGACTCGAACCCCCGACTGGCGATCACCAGGCAGAGACGTTACCAATCAGGCCACAACAATTTTCGGTTTTCTTGCCATATCTGGTAAATATTACCACCTTTTTCTGGACATTAATAACTCTGAAACTTACAAAGTAATAGCCCTTTTTATTTGGTCTGATAGGATGAAAAGAACTGAATAAAAATTAATAATTTTCTCTTGATGTTATGAAAAGGATTATATTCTAATTATAAGCGTAACCTATCTTTCCTTTTATTGTTTACCCATATACACCCACATACACATATTATATGTAAATGTTTGTATATATGTATGTATATATACACATAAATATATATATATATACACTTATATATATAAATATATATATATATATATATATATATATACTGTATATATATTATATATATATATATATATATATATATATATATATATATATATATACACACATATACACACATACATACATCAATATTGACATATATATTTAAATATATATATATATATATATATATATATATATATATATATATATATATATATATATATATATATATAGTGTACGTATGCATGAATTTATCTTTAGTTTTATTTGTTCTCGGACATCCATATGCAAATACTCTCGTTAGGTGAGCTCATATATTTTTATTGTATGCTGTTGGTAATAAGCATCGCTGCCTCGACACTGATGTTTGAAGAAGTGCCAAGATCTTTGGCCAGACACTCGTATACTCTACACCAAGAAGGGAGAAGGACATAGAGTCACTGTTCTGAACCTTGATATAGAGACAGCATTTCTTGCGTTACAGAAGCGTCATGCTTTGTTGTGTTTTCTTGCTTGATGCGATGATGTAATAGACAGTTCGTGAGTCAGCGAAAGATAAGAACTTTTGCTACGATCCAGATGCCCCATTGCTTTGAGGCAGGCACGTAGAATTGCTTGCTTTGGCATCCAAGCCTATAATTTCAAGTTGACCTTTTTGATCGAGTTTGGATAAGGATGTGCCGGTACAAACATTAAAGAAAGATGTCGCAAATGTTTTAGCACTGAAACAAATTGGGCAAACGATTAGGATAGGCGAGCGAGGAATGTGCAAATATAAAGAGTGGAGGCATACAATAATACCCTAGATCATTTCCGATGAAAGAAAAATATATTTTTGTTAATACTATACAGTAACTGGAGTCTACTGAGGTTTTTGGTGGTATATAGAAAATACATTCCATCATAAGGTATTCCAAGTATATGTAACGTTATTTTTGGTATTGGTAGTTTCAATGGCCATATAGTAGTAGAAAAATATTATGAAAAAGAGACGAAGTACGCAAGAGTCTAGAGATCCTGATAAAATTTAATCAAATTTCCTTTGAAAGCTAAAAGAGAGTGCGTGAAAATTTTATATTAACACTGTTAAATCGCAGGTCTTTAATGGTAGAGGGACAAGAAGATGGAGCATGTATAGATTTCTATTCTACCATGCAATATCACTTTGAAATTCCACTACCCTTTGTTTTTATATTGGTTTTATTTGGGCTTTTAAGAACCTTTAGCCCTCTATGTCAACGATAAAGCTTTAAAACGTATTCAGTTCATAATTCTACCATGCAACAATTGAAAAAGGAGCATTGCTTTGTAACATAAAACAGACAGATGCCATATTTTTTTTTGGAACTGAGCAACTATTCGAATAAAGAAATAAACGTACACACGTACGCACGAAATCAGTCAGATTTGCCAAAGGACAGCCATATCATCTTCTGAGAGCTGAATTCCGTGTCAAGGAAAAAGTATTTTATGGGTATCATGGTTTATTGAGAGGGTTTCATGGTATTTATTCTTGATATGCAATATTCTCTCTCTCTCTCTCTCTCTCTCTCTCTCTCTCTCTCTCTCTCTCTCGCTCTCTCTCTCTCTCTCTCTCTCTCTCTCTCTCTCTCTCTCTCTCTCTCTCTCTCTCTCTCTCTCTTGTAAGAAAAACATGGAGAGTTTGTCTTAAGGGTATAGAGATTTATAGATTTTCATCATTAACTTAATAAAAAAAAAAGTCTATAAAATTGTTTAGGAAACTAATGCACGAATGTCTACTTTATATAAACATTAGATAAAAAAAACATATGATAAAATCTGATAAATTAAATCTATTGAACAATTTATAAAGGAAACATGAATCTCAACTAAACAAAAAAATATAATAAATGTAAAAATATTAGAAATGGTGATTAATTAAAATAATAACGCACCGGAAGAATCTTATTTTATATGTTCCTTTAGAGGACTTTTCAATAAACTGTGATGAAAAAAATTTGAATTATAGAATACGTATAAACGTATACCCATTATGGATAAAATCACTCGGTTTACTTTCATAATATTA
>NC_090725.1:281498024-281508024 GCF_036898095.1 Palaemon carinicauda
TATATGCATTCCGTACACACACACACACACACACACACACACACACACACATATATATATATATATATATATATATATATATATATATACACATGCATATACTGTATTTGTGTGTCTACAAATGAGACTTTTACCCCACCTCAGGGTGACTCCAAAAGAATCCCGCATAAATAGCTTAGTGATATAAAAGGCCTGCTATATAGTGCATGAATATCTTTTCTTGAGGACAACTGCACTTCTTAATTTCCTCTTGCAGGATGTCATGAAAAGAAATTGTGAGCATTCTCAATAATCTGCGAGATGTGAATCAGTAAATAGATTACAGTCCCATAAATTGTATTGTTACAAAACTCAATGTGGAATTAGTATAAATATATATATATACATATACATTTATATATATATATATATATATATATATATATATATATATATATATATATATATTTATATATATACACATATATATGTATATATATATTATTGATATTATTATTACTAGCCAAGCTACAACCCTAGTTGGAAAAGCAAACATGCTATAAGCCGAAGGGCTCCAACAGGGGAAAATAGCCCAGTGAGGAAAGGAAATAAGGAAATAAATAAATGATGAGAATAAATTAACAATAAATCATTCTAAAAACAGTAACAACGTCAGAACAGATATGTCCTATATAAACTATTAACAACGTTAAAAACAGTTATGTCATATATATATATATATATATATATATATATATATATATATATATATATATATATATATATATCCTCACATGAATTTACGCCAAGGTGCATTCCTACCAAGATGCCCGGTGCCACATAGTGCAGGTTGGGTAGAACATATTTAAATGGCGATGGGGAAAAAACTTCAATCATTTTGACTATGCTGAGTCGGCACCAGGTATTTTTATCGCTGAAAACTTTGAATGACCGAAATGAAGGATGATCCTTTCGGTGTTAAATGAATCTCTCTCTCTCTCTCTCTCTCTCTCTCTCTCTCTCTCTCTCTCTCTCTCTCTCTCTCTCTCTCTCTCTCTCTCTCTCTCTCTCTTATAAAAAAAATATTATTACATTTATTACGACATATTGTTACACACTGCTTTTACTTATTCGAGAATAATATTGTTAGTACTATCTATAGACAGTTCTGTAATTGTCGAGCTTGACTTATTGGGCTGATTAATATCTTCCATTTCGATGATGATGATAATAATAATAATAATAATAATAATAATAATAATAATAATGTACTAATTACAGCACTAACTGGGATGATTAAGGCTTGTTACTCTAGCACTTTAATAAGAAGCTATTTCATTTCCATTGTCTCAGGTACTTAAAAATAAGAGAACTTTATTACATTTTAGGAACAATAAAATTACAGTTATTTTTCATAAAACTAAATATAGAAGTTTTCTAATTAAAGAAAACCAACTTAAAGAATACCATTGGGCCAAAACAGTTATTATCATTATATGAATATCAAAATCATATCAAGAGTCAATCTCAGTTGGAGAAACAAAGTTCTACAAGCTTAGGGGCCCAACCGAAGAGGCATATCAGTGGCGAAAATAAACGGATAGGTAAAGCATAAACTATAATTGGATATTAAAAAGAAAATATATAAAGACGTAAATAGTAATTGCATATAATGTTAAAGAGTTTAGTAACAGAGCATTTAAAAATTCTGACATATATGAACACGAGTCGTAGTATGATAATGAAACAATATACAACAGACTTCGTAGATTTGAGAACTAAGACCTCAGAAAAATATTTAGAGATAAATGGCAGGACAGGATTAGAAATGAAACTATAAGAGAGATTACTCGAGTGCCTTATGAAGATGAGATCATGGTGAGGGGTAGATGGAGATGGTTTGGGAATACTCTTCGCACTCCCCAAGAGAGATTAGTTCACCAGATGTTCAGCTGGCCTCCACGGGGCACTAGTAGAGTTGGAAGACCCAGACCTACACGGCTGAGGACTATGAAACGCGAAGTAGGCGGTGATGAGCGGAGAAGTATTGAATTAAAAGCTCAAGATAGAGACGACTAGCGATATGTAACTGACGCCCTTTGCGTCAATAGGCATAGGAGGAGATGATCATGATGTTGCATATGTTTTTTCATAATTCTGAACATCCTTTGGATTCAGATCTTCCCGGACAGTACCATCGTGTTTATAATACTATGTATGCAGATAATTCTAATAGTCAGGGCTTCATCATCATGAGGCGCAATATTACACATATCCTAGGAATTTTATTCCACTTTGACAAAGTTATTGAAATGATTTTCCTAGCCAGGTTGTGGTACCGGTGGAACGTCAAAAGTTCATATTTGCAGCGAATGCTATGTTGAACAGACTGACGTAATTCTCTTTTTTGTTGGAAAGATCTATTTTAATGTTGCTACTGTTCTTATATCTTACTTCAATTGCTTATTACTTCTATGGTAGTGTACTTATCTCCTTATTCCCTTTCCTCACTGTGCTATTTTTCCATGTTGGAACCCTTGGGCTTACTGGGTTGTATCTTAGTAGTAGTAGTAGTAGTAGTAGTAGTAATAGTAATATGAAGAAACTTTACCATGCTTGTTTAACAAACAGAGAGAGAGAGAGAGAGAGAGAGAGAGAGAGAGAGAGAGAGAGAGAGAGAGAGAGAGATTCAAACATATTTCCACGCGTTTGTTTTTATAAATCGAAGTAATGATCCAGTTCTATACTTTAGATGTGTATCAATTGTTTTCAAGTATATCTCACCATAATTTAAATTTCATGGTAATATCTCCAAAGCGTTCAAACGTCACTTAACTATGCTGATACTGGAAAGATAGGAAACTAATTAATATATTTTTTTGTTTTGACATGTCAGTGCTGATTATGAACGAAAACAAGAAACAAAGAAGTTCTCGTAAACAAAGCGCATACATCAAATAAAGTCTTGCTGTGAAACTAGCGCCCGCATGTGCAAGCATCTGATTGTAACTGTAAAAAAGTTTGGCATGCGGGTGATACCTTCCTTGAAATGTCTCTGATCAACATTACTTTATTTACTACCACCCGAGTAAAAAACTACAGTTGACAGAACTATCAAAATATTAGAGTATTATCATTAATTTGCAAATGCTATATATAAGAGCAATAAAATGATTCTATGCGATGATATTACCAAACAACCCAACAGTCTTCTCACCTACATAATAAAGAAAGTTATATGAGTAATAGTATAATATAGATAAGCGATTATTGAATCCCCTATCTATTGTCATCGGGACACGTCATAGGCCGTTATATTTCTTCGTTTTGCATCCAAGTGCCTACAAAATAGTATATATTTTAGCAAAGAAATGTGATGTCTCATCGTCTATGTTTATCTAGCTGAGACCCATCTCGATCAACTAACAACTAAGGCAATTCTGGTAATTAAATTGTGAGCCGAGAATGTTTACATCCGCACAGGAAGGAGAGAGAGAGAGAGAGGAGAGAGAGAGGAGAGAGAGAGAGAGAGAGGAGAGAGAAGAGAGAGAGAGATCATCAGAAATTGCATACCGCAAAGAAAGAACAGTCTATCTCCATTGCCAGAAAAAAGAGAACTTTATTGATGCTTCTGTAAACAAAGAAATTCTGGCTACCTGGTCTATTCTGTTTAAATCTTGATACTTTTAGTCTTTCTCACTTAATAGAGCCTCCCAGCTGCGCATCCCACACTTGCTCTCTCTCTCTCTCTCTCTCTCTCTCTCTCTCTCTCTCTCTCTCTCTCCTCTCTCTCTCTCTCTCTCAATGCATAATGCAGAGGAGATCTAACCTCGTCCGACCATCAGAATGGCAGGATTTTATTGAATTCCCAATTAAATAAAACGTGTGAACTGGAAACATCATTTTACTCTTTATTTAGAGGAATACGACGGTATCAGGAGGCAGTATTAGGTGATTTAAGCCCCCCGGATATTGCCGGGATAAATTCGCTGCATAACGACAGACAGATCATTGATAAAGGCAAACGACGGAAAGAATCGCCTCATATATCTCGCATTCAAAGGCTTTTAGACGAATCGAAGTAAATATTGATTTCGAAGGGAGCTTAAGCTATCTGGGATGGTTTTATTGGATTGTATCAAAGAGTTTACGGTGGCGATGATTTAAATGCGTTTTTTTTATTCTACATTTTGGGAGTAATGTAGCCCTTGATCCGTGTGTAGGTTATTTCGTTGTTGGCTTTACCGTTCGTAGTCCCATTTATATCTAAAGATTAATTTACTGATTACTTTTGCATTACGTGTATATTGCGGCTTTGGCTTTGGTAAACGTTAGAAGTCTGAATGCAAGAGAAGTTCATATGTTTCATATGGCAACAACAGTAGCAGCAGCTTACTTTAGAATGAAAAAAATTAAGTAGGAGAGAGAGAGAGAGAGAGAGAGAGAGAGAGAGAGAGAGAGACCAAAGCTCCCATAAAAATGGAAAGTAAATATCTATCTATGTAATATGTAACGCTTCATGTTAAGACGATACATATTTCTTTTATAAGATACATACACAAAAAACACGCGCATATATATGTATGGAAATATATAGTATGCTTATTCTAAAGCGACTGGAAAGAAAGATTGATGAAAAGCTGAGAGATAAACAAGCAGGATTTAGAAAAGGTAGAAGTTGCACTGACTAAATTTTCAATGTGAGACATGTTGTACAGCAATGCGTAGAAAATAGAAATCCTCTTTTGATGGCATTTGTGGACTATGGAAAAGCTTTTGTTAGTGTGCACTGGCCAATTTTGTGGAGCGTCCTTCGTTATTGTGGAATTCCTCTCCTTAATTTGTAAATTTCATTAAGTCTGTGCATGAGCATAGTAAGTGCAAAGTTAATGTTAATGGAGTCTTATCAAATGAAATTCCAGTGAACAGCAGAATAGTCCAAGGGAACGTGTTGTCACCTATGCTGTTTATCCTCTTCATGGATTTTGCAATGTGTAGAACAGTCAGAGATGGTGGAGAAGGATTAGACTGGATTGGTGATAGGATTTTAGCAGACCTAGAATATGCTGATGATACTGTCCTTGTTAGCAGAACACCACAGGATTTGCAATGCTTGCTTACCAGAATGCATGAAATATCACACGAGGTGGGGCTGAAGATAAATAGAAAAGACAGAAATGGTGAGAACGGAGTATGCAATGGAAGATGAAATGTCATTTGAAAGAGAAAGGATTAATGAGGTAGAATCATTTAAATATTTAGGAACTATATTCTCCAATATAGGGTCTTTAGAATTAGAGTGAAAGGTTGAACAAAGCAAATCAGACAATGGCTAGGTTAAGTAAAATTTGGAAATCAAATTGCCTGAAATTACATATCAAAATCATACTACATAAGAGTTTAGTGAGCTCGGTGTTACCCTATGGACATGAGTCATGGTATAACATCGGAACAATCTCCAAGGGATTTAGTAGATTTGAGAACAAACCCCTCAGAAGGATATATGAAACTATAAGAGAGATTACTCGAGTGCCATATGTGGAAGAGATAATGATGATGGGTAGATGGAGATGCTTTGGGCATGCTCTTCGCTTTCCCCAAGAGAGATTAGTTCACGAAACGTTCAGCTAGGCTCCACAAGGCACTAGAAGAGTTGGAAGACCAAGGCCTACTTGCCTGAGGACTATGAAGCGCGAAGTAGGAGATGATGAGAAGTATGGAATTAAAAGATGAAGACAGAGACGACTGGCGAAATCTAACCGAGGCCTTTGCTAGTAATAATAATAATAATAATATCATTTTCATCAGCCACTACTAATCCAATGCAGAACACAGACCTGAGACATGTCCTTCAACTTCCGTCTGCTTATGGTCTTTCTATGCCACTCCACACCTGCAAACGTTCTACTTTTGTCATTCCATTGTCCTTTTATGATATTTTATGCTGTATAATAAACAATGCTTTTTATCATTTTTTTAATATATTTTTCTACTAAAATGATTTTACCTTTATTTTTCTTAATATGTGTTTATAATGATTGAGACCATTACTTATATAACTATAATAACATTATAATCTAATTACAAAGTCATTTAATAACATATGTTGATAATGTTTAGTCGCTAGTACACGTTTTTTTGTGCGTACTATTTCAAGTAACATACACTATTTCTATTTTACTTCAATTAAAATTTTGGAATCTCTATAGCATGGGTATACGAAAATCAAACTGATCAGTAGTAGCAAAAATTGTTTATAAATTAACTCATATTATCATAAGAAATAAAAAATAAAAAAACAGTTATCTATCCTTATGTTAGCCATCAAAACATTTGACAACATTTCATGTTCCTTTGTAGATAATGTATGATGTAAGATTATTTCTCAGATCTCGTCATACTTCTTTTTAGTTTTGGCTCACCAGAGTAATCCTGGAAGCAGTGTTTACAACATGGTAAGCTAATGTATATATATATATATATATATATATATATATATATATATATATATATATATATATATATATATATATATATATATATGTATATATATATATATATATATATATGTGCATATATATATATGTATGTATGTATATATATATATATATATATATATATATATATATATGTATATATATATATATATATATATATATATATATATATATATATATATATATATATATATATATAACTGGTGACCACTTCTGAGAAATAATAATACATCATACATCATCCACTGAAGAACAAGAAATGTCGTCATCGGTTACGATAGTACTTAAGTGTATATGAATTTGTTTATTATATCATTCATGATGATTAATTATTATCCCAATACCTACTTGTTGATGTTACTATTAGTCAATGTTTGTGTCTTTGTGCGGTGAAGCACTGACTCAATATGACTGAAAGTTTCTTCAGCTATATATTTGGTTCTATATTTGTTTTATGTATATACTACAGAATTTAAGAAAATTCATAAAAATCTTCTATTTGGGAAAAGGCACGTTAATAGAGGAAGATTGGTTTTTAACACGCATACTCGATCTTCTTTCAATACCGATAATTACTGAAAAAAAAAAATTATTTCTAAAACCCCTCTGAAAATTCCTTTTTATAGCAAGGACACTCCCCATTTCTGACCCCAATCTGAGAGGAGACATTCTCCCAGAGAAGAAACGTCTTGAAGAGGAAAATCATTGTTTTGACGTTTCCAACCAACTCTAAAAGAAGCAGCATCTGCTGTCAATAAGATTGATATCCACTAAAGTTTGATCATCTAAAATTTTAAAAGTCGCTCATGAATGGCAGAAGCAAGGGACAGTGACATTGCCCTAACAAGCAGGACAAGGCCATTTGATCAGCGCCAAAACACTCCCCTCCACCCAAGCTAGGACCAAAAAGGGCCATGCAATGGCTTTTGATGACTCAGCGGATAGACCTATAGGCTCCCCCAAACCTCTCATCCATAGCTCACAAGGATGGCGAGGATGCAGACTAAAGGAACTAACTAGTTTGAGCGGGACTCGAACCCAGTCCGGCAATCACCAGGCAAGGACGCTACCACCAGGCCACCCCAACCCTAAATTCTAGCTCCTCGAAGGAAAGAGCATTAAAAGCTTCAGGAAAACCAGAAGCAGTTGTAGAGTTCCATGACTTTGCAACCACGAGAGAGAAAATCTTCCCCAAACCGAAAAAAAAATCCGTTTTATACTAATAATTCATCAGGTTTTAAACGGGTCGTAAAAACGACCTCGTATGGCAGTCGGGGATTAAAGGGCTTGCATGAGGATGGATGGGGCAAATGAGCTTAGGTGAAGGAAACTTTAAAATGCATGAAGATAACATTCAGGATGATATACGGTGAAAGGAGAAAATGGTTTATGAACCATAAATCTTTTTTCCGTCGTTAACGTCTCTCACAACTAAGAATTTATCTTATAAAGCCATTTGCTTTGCAATGCGATCTTTTTCCCGAGGATTGGTTGTCGTCGTCTTTCCTTTCATTTAATTATTTTTTTTTTCATACATTTTGTTTCCTTTCATATACACTTACCTTTTCATTCTCAGTGTAAATTATTCAAAAAGGACAATTAATGTAGGATATCATTATTCCCCATAGACACATTTATAATATTCTTTTTATAATTCCCGTACTTTACTGTGGATATTTAACCTCGTTGAGAAGAATTCTCATGCATACATTTTTTTTTGGTATCTTATTGCATCCCATGACATTAACTTGGTATTGCCTCTAAAGTGATCTTATCCCTGAATATTTCAAATGAAAAAAAAATAATAACAATGATCTCAATTTTACTAGTTATGTTTTTATTGCAAATACAACAACGACTTGGTGATTATAAGAAAAAAATATCACCAATAAAACAATTCTCTTATTACACTACTTATGGTTATAATAATCAATTTCCGTTTAAATTTTAAGATTAGATAATAATGTTAAAATTGTTGATGAAACATAGTTCCACCAATCAAAAATGGCCTTTAAAAATAGCTGTATCATGAACAACAAAAATACAGAAAATTAGATAATAATGTTAAAATTGCTAATGAAACATTGTTCCACCAATCCAAAATGACCGTTAAATTCACTTTAACATAAACAAAACAAAAATAAATTGATAATACACACAGGATAGGTATGGTCTTCAATGATACTAAATTGGAAAAAAAAAAATGTCATGATATGTACGTGCAGTACCATAGAAAAGGTGATTTTGGTGAAAATGCCTCTCTCGTTAGATATCGGTTAAAGTTACTTTATTTCAGTAATTTCTTCAGTATATGTTAAATACTAAATGTGTAGTAAAACAGTAGACCAAAAAAAAAAAAATGAATCTATGAATATTAGTTGCAAAGATCTCAACGAAACTGGAAATCAAGCCTTTTCTATAACGTATTTTCATCATGTGCAAGACACTTGACTTTTATGTCTGAAAAGAAAAATACTCAGATATATTCCATGACTACACAATTAAGAATGACATGAAGAAAATGCCGCTTTATATATGATTCAGAATTTAGAATCTGTAATACGATAAAGACTAAGATGTTTTTAGTATCCCTCTTTACCAAAGTTATTATTTAGTACTAAATAAAAATAGTATTGATATTAAGGTTTTCAAAAAAAAAAAAAAAAAAAAAAAAAAAAAAAAAAAAAAAAAAACAGGTAGCCTATATCCTTTAAATAAGGCCACCCTTTGATAAAATTGACAAAGGGTGAATTAAATTAACATAAAGTAGTACTTAAGTGACCCTCAGGAATAAGAACACTAACCCATGGCAATGGATACTCTTGGCAAAGAGACTAAAGAACTATCCGCGACTAGAGAACATTGGTTCGATTTCTGAAAGTAAATCTCCAAAAAAAAAAAACAGCTGATTACCATATCTAAAAAGTCCCTTCTAATCTTGCCGTGTAGCAGATCGTCAATAAACAGTTAGGCTAAAGTTGGGGGATATTGTAAGAGCATTTTGCTTACTGTCGACAGGACGTAAGAATAGAAGAATATGTAAAAAAGATTGCCGGACTGTTCGATGCACCTAAAGAAGGATGGAACATCAAACTACTAAATTTTTAAAAGGCTTTCCTCCAGTAGTACCTCAATACTTAATAGGTGGTTTAAGTATTCTGCTAGCCATTTCGGTAGCAGACACAGAAGAGAAGCTTGACCGACTAGTGACAGAATTTGGAAGGGTGTGTGAGAGAAGGAAGTTGAGAGTTAACGTGGGTAAGAGTAAGGTTATGAGATGTACGAGAAGGGAAGGTGGTGCAAGGTTGAATGTCATGTTGAATGGAGAGTTACTTGAGGAGGTGGATCAGTTTAAATACTTGGGGTCTGTTGTTGCAGTAAATGGTGGAGTGGAAGCAGATGTACGTCAGAGAGTGAATGAAGGTTGCAAAGTGTTGGGGGCAGTTAAGGGAGTAGTAAAAAAATAGAGGGTTGGGCATGAATGTAAAGAGAGTTCTATATGAGAAAGTGATTGTACCAACTGT
>NC_090725.1:281513024-281523024 GCF_036898095.1 Palaemon carinicauda
TATATATACACTATATATATACATACATACATATATATATATATATATATATATATATATATATATATATATACATACATACATACATATATATGTGTATGTGTGAGCATGTGTATGTATTGTATGCAGATGTGTGTATTTTATATATCAATATCGAAACTCACATGTGTATAGTTTATATACCAATATCGAAACTGAAATAATACTCCTTATCCTGATAAACAGTTTACTTTTTAAGATCCCTTCCCTGATTGCTCTTTGTAAGAATGAAGAAATAGTCCATCAAAAGTACTCCGTAAATATTTGAAAACTTTTCCTTAAATATATACAATAAATCGTCGTTTTTTTATATCTTTACTTATGTGAGAAAATATTTGTTATCTGTAAAGCTGAACTTGAGCATCTTACATTTCTATAAGAAATTTAGATGTTTATTCAAACCAAAATTATATTGGAAAAATATTATTATTTTCAAATACTTTCTTTTTACCCACTATAGGGTTGATAATTTTGTCTCTATAGTAGCTTGTATTACTTTGTATTATTGAGGCATTACTTAGTTGCCGAAACATTCATGCATAAATCTTTAACTAAAAAAAAAATATACTAGCATGGTAAACTTTGGTCTTCAACCTTTTTAGTTCCTTAGTAATTCAGTCCTGTGAGCAGTGAGAACTTTCCTTGCTGGAAACTGCTTCATTTAGAGTTATTAGATATCGTAGTACATAAAGATGGATGTACCAGTACTATGGGTATTACTGAAATCCTACTTTTTATAACTTACTAACACAAAATCATTTCTTATTGTTCCACAGTTCTTGTAAAATTTCATTTGTCAGCCATTTGAAATTTCTAAATGCCTTTTTTGTATTATTGAACAATACTATGGCTTCATTTCTATTTTGAATTCGCAAATTGTTTATAAGTGGTTTCCTTAAGTTTTATTTAACGAATTTTTCTTCTTCACTGAAATAGCTGGTTAAACTTTTTCATATTTTGATAAAGGTATTTTGAGATGATGCTAAACAACTCAAAATTCAAATCAACTTTACCTTCACAGTCCCTACAACATCATATTTCATGGTTGGGGGTATATCACAAAATTTGTAAAAAATTAAAAAGCCCCGTAAGCCAAACTTCTGGGTTATAGCATATTCCCAGGTTATCCTGTCTGTTCAAATACTCAAAGAAAAAGTTACCCAAGATATAGCTGTGCTTTTTTTCTTATTTCACCTTGTAAGAAAGGTATAAATTTTGCTAGATTTTAAACCTCTTTCGGCCCATATCCTACTTACTTATGAGTGCATTTGTAGAATGGTATTCCATTATCTTTAATTATACATGTATCGTCACAATTCTCCTTACATCTCTTAAATACTCGAAGAAAAAGTTGCCAAAAAATATCTGCTTTTTTTCTTACTTCACCTTGTAAGAAAGGTATCTATTTTCCAAGATTTTAAACCTCTTTGAGCCCATATCCTCCTACTTAGGAGAGCATTTGTAGAATGTTATGCCATTATCTTTAATAATATCTGTATCGTTATAATTTTCCCAATATCTCTTCTCAAGTCTTGTCCCTTTTTTTTATTTAATACTAAGAAATAAAAATGAAATGGATTAAGTAAATCTCATGTTTCGATATTCATGATTCCCATTCTACATCTGACCTTGATTGGAAATTCTCCTAAATTAAAAGCAGGAATTCCGTCCACAGAAGTTAGCATTTTCATGAGGGTACTATTTTTCCTAAAGACCGTTGGCCAAATTTTCCAGTCTTTCCTCGTTTAGGATACTGCTCACGTATTTAGGACCTTCTACTTTATTACTCTTATCCGCGTTATTGGATCACAGGCAATTACTGTAATCAACAATAGTGCTCTTGTCTTTTACAATTTTGTGTCCTCTACTTTCTCTCTCTCTCTCTCTCTCTCTCTCTCTCTCTCTCTCTCTCTCTCTCTCTCTCTCTCTCTCTCTCTCTCTCTCTCTCGGAATAGTACTCATCTCACCATTGTTCCCTGGGACAAAAAAAAAAAAAAAAAAAAATTCTTCAGTCTATTGAATGAAATTGTTTTGTCTAACAACCCTCTGCTTACCACCTTCAAATTGTGGATATAACTAATCCTATATCAATATATTTAGAGAAGATTTTCCTTTGTTTCTACCATCTGAATTCCTTTGATGATATTATTTTCTATGGTTTGCTCAATTATTCAAAAGGTATTGCTGATTCCCTTTACTAATGTCCATTCTTCTTTCTCTTGCCGTAGCTGTAAATGTTTCAATATTTCAACGTCTGTCTTGCGATTAGATCGATTGCATATCCTCCTCCGTTATTTTTCATGTCTTCTGCATCACTAATTGACATGAAAAGATATAACATTGCCTGAATCATTGACATAAGCAAGAAAAACTGGCAAAGACTTAACAATTTCGAGAATATACAGCAGATTTCTCGTAAAGATTTGACATTTCGAGAATATTCAGCAGAAATCTCGTAAAGATTTGACATTTCGAGAATATTCAGCAGAAAACTCGTAAAGATTTAAAATTTAGAGAATATTCAGTAGAAAACTCAAAAAGATTCAACATTTCGAGAATATTCAGCTGAAAAAATCATAAAGACTTAACATTTCGAGAATATTCAGCTGAAAAAATCATAAAGACTTAACATTTCGAGAATATTCAGCAGGAAACTCGTAAATACTTCACATTTAGCTAATATTCAGCAGAAAACTCATGAAGACTTAACATTTCGAGAATATTCTGCAGAAAACTCGTAAAGACTTAACACTTAGAGAATATTAATAAAAGAATAACTGAATAGTTAAAACATTTTCAATGAAGCTAACCTTGGCGTCAGACATTTAGCACATTATAAAATAAGGTTCGAATTTACTGAAGATAAAACATTAGCAAGATATCCCAGGGAAACAGGGAGAGCGGGAATGCCAAGAGGCAATTTATAATGGGGTAGACGGAAAATAAGAGTTTCAAGAAAGATCAGCAATACATTTGCTTTCAACAGGACGCTGTAAAGATCAGACCCTTTATAATTTGGGGGAATTTTGGACCTTCAGAGAGACAAGAGAAAAGAATAATGCGAGGATCGATTTCCTATGAAGTCGGATGGGAAGAAGAGAGTTAGTGGGAATGGATAAGACAAAGAAAGAGGTGAACGTGGGAAGCGGCAACTGGAAGAAGAATGAAAATAAAAACTCGTGGAGAGGAAAAGACAGAAGAAAGGGAGAGATAGATAGATAGATAGATTGCACACTCACAAAGTGTATTTAAAATTATATATATATATATATATATATATATATATATATATATATATATATATATATATATATGTGGGTGTGTGTGTGTATGTTTTTGTTTGTATGTTGTTTTTCGGTGATTGCAAGCTCATGTATACTAAACCCGTAATGCATACTTTACAAAGATTTTAAATATCAACTTTTTTTTTTTGGGGGGGGGGGCGATTATAAAGAAATACATGCCTATTAGGCTTAGCAATAAGGAATAAAACGTTTTATTCTAATCTGCAACAGTGAAATATCGAGAATCACTCATATCTTTTAATTAACACAAATATTCAAATATATAAAGAAAAAACTGTACGAGAGAAATATAACAGCAAACAATGGTTTTATCATAAACAGTTATTGATATTTTTCTATTTTTGATAAATATTTCTTAAATAATTTCAAACTCACGTTAGTTTCCTGTGTGTATTTGAACGACTACAAGATTCCTTTCTACCAATGAGGGCGCAGAATGGATTGCAACGTGGAGCGAGACCCAACGACACATTTGTCAACATTTCCAAAAGGAAATTGATATTTACGTCCGGACGTCTTGAATTTCTCTTGGAAGCGACGAGAGAGAGAGAGAGAGAGAGAGAGAGAGAGAGAGAGAGAGAGAGAGAGAGAGAGAGAGAGAGAGAGACTGTTGTGAGTAATATCTAATAAGAAATGACATGTATGATTCTTCAAGGACAAAGAAAACTGCCTGAACAACGTGATATATTGCTAGGAAAGATTAAGGAATTAAAAAAGTAAAATCGTTGGAGAAGTTTCTCTCTCTCTCTCTCTCTCTCTCTCTCTCTCTCTCTCTCTCTCTCTCTCTCTCTCTCTCTCTCTCTCTCTCATCACTTTGCGTGGTTGTTGATGGAGTTTCTCCATTAAATCGGTTCATGATCAATACACCTCAGCTCTGACAGTATTGGGTGTTGATGGTTCGCAAATTTTACATCTTTAAGGAAAAGGTATTTTGATATGAATATACTGAATCTGATATGTTCATTTTTCAAAAACTATTATCATTCATTACATGACATTTTTCTTTGCATTTTGAGAGGAAATAAAATTTTCCTATAAATTTATGGAGTATTTATCTAGAAAGAAATGAAAACTCAGACCATATGATACCATATAAAATACAGCAGCTTTGAAATATTCAGTCAAGAGTTTTTTTGCAGCAACGTGAGAGGATTCCCATGGTGTGATCACTTTATTTTTTTAACATAAAAAATGAAATTTATGTTGGTCAGCTCTACCGAATTCATGTTTATAAAGTCAATTGATTAGTAATCAATCAATTAATTTTTTCAACTTATTTTTCAGATACCTGAAACATTTCTTCATTGTGTATTTCGTATATTGATTTTTTTTAAAACCTATAAAACATCCCATGAGATTATCAGTCATAAAAGAAATATCCATCTTCGCCAATGTAAACAATCTAAAAATCCCCAAAATTAATGTCTTATCTTATTACTCCAAGTCATTCATTGACCTTGATTGCTTTTTCGATATTGGGCCTTTCGATATTTGACCATATGGCCCCGTGCTGTAGAGTAAGATGCCATTCACCATTAAGGTATAACTAGAAAGTAGATAAAAGATTTCAGATAACAGAATGGAAGAACGAAAACCGGAACAGAGGCAAAATGGAAAGCTATAATGTGAGGTCCAAGCCATTTGGGGGAAAATGAAGACACAAATGAGTAACACTTAAGAAGCATATACTCTGGCATGCTTGGCGAGTTATATTTTTAGTATAAATAACGATGTACTTACACTGATAATAAATTTCTATACTTTTCATATTTCTTCCTTCCTTCAATGAGCTTTCACAAGACCTGGAAAATTCCCTTCACACACCAAATGCAATGAATGAGTCTTAAAATATGATGGAAACTATTTCTAAACTTTAGACCTTTATGTTTATAAGACTCATTATATAAAGGTCATTCTTATTGATAATCTGTCTGTCTCTCTCTCTCTCTCTCTCTCTCTCTCTCTCTCTCTCTCTCTCTCTCTCTCTCTCTCTCTCTTAGTTAAAGAGCCAATACACAGTGCTCAGCAAAAAGGCTTCTACAGTCAATTAACTTTTTTCTTTTTTTTGATCGCATTTTAGTTTCACTAATATCCTGGAGTAACAAATTCCAATATTCTGTAAAATCTTCTAAATCCACACCCCTACTGTATTGAAATTAAACTTTATTTCTAGGATATTAGTCTTTGTTTTTAAATATTTCGAGTAACATTTCCTCAAATCAATTGAAAATCCCTTTAATTTGATAATTTCATATTGTTACATTTTCAAAACTTAAATGAATGCGGATATTTAGACGAACTTATTTTATTTTTCATCATTTAATATTTGCAATTTTAATACCCTTTGTTACTGAAGCAACTATCAGTTTATACCAATACAAATATTACTCAATTTACTAGATCATCATATTAATATAGTACTCAACATCGTGGGACTTATCATCATTTTCTCTTACGCCTATTGACGCAAAGGGCCTCAGTTAGACTTCACCAGTCATCTCTATCTTGAGCTTTTAAAGCAATACGTCTCCATTCTTCATCTCCTACTTCACGCTTCATAGTGCTCAGCCATGTACCCCTGGGCCTTCCAACTCTTAGTACTTTGTGGAGCCCAGTTGAAGTTTTGGTGAACTAATCTCTCTTAGGGAGTGCAAAGAGCATGCCCAATCCATCTCCACCTACCCCTCACTATGATCTGATCCACACATGGCACTTGAGTGATCTCTCTTATGGTATCACTTCCAATCCTGTCCTGCCATTTAACTCCCATTATTCTTCTGAGGGCTTT
The DNA here is from genome assembly GCF_036898095.1 of Palaemon carinicauda. Lineage (NCBI taxonomy): Eukaryota > Metazoa > Arthropoda > Malacostraca > Decapoda > Palaemonidae > Palaemon > Palaemon carinicauda. Next base: position 281,519,157 of record NC_090725.1, read on the forward strand.
GTTCTCAAATCTACAAAATCTGGAGGATATAGTTTCATTTTCATACCACGACTCATGTCCAGACAGTAACACCGATCTACCTAAACCGACATATAGCTTTTTTATATGTAATTTCGGGTGATTTGATTTCCAAATTTTACTTTTCAAACCATGATTAATTTTAGTTAACAAACATGTAGGGATCAATATTTTCATGTGAAATGTTAACAGATTTTGTAAGGTTAACTGGTGTTATCGTTCAACGTAGCCAAAGTTTACCACGTCTTCTTTTCTATGACAAAGTCTTCATCCATACAGATGCTTTTATAGTTATTTGAGGACCTTACACAGTTCTAATGTAGAAAAATTTTAATGTAATATATCATAAATTTGTATTTATTTCATTTTGATTATATTCACTGACCATAGTTGTTTAGGCTAATTTTTCATGGCCGGATGCCTTTCCTGCCGCCAACTCTCCCCATTTACCCGGGCTTGGGACCGGCACCAAGTTGAAGTACAGGGAACGAGGAGAGAGAGACCAAAGCGAAGGTGGGTCGACTATATCAAGGATGACCTTCGATCAAAGGGATTAACCGGTGATGAGGTGTGGGACAGAGGTAGATGGAGAAAGCTGACCAGAAACATTGACCCCACTTAGAAGTGGGAAAAGATGTAGACAAAGAAGAAAGAAGGAGAAGATATGTTAAATTTGTATTTATATAGAGTAAAATGTTGTAAGGAAATGTGAAAATATTATATATCAGTTACGTATGTGGATGGTTTATATTGAGTAGTAAATTGTCTCTTCATCTAACCTTCTGTGTTGGGATGGATTACAGTACATATAATAGAGTGGAAAGTAAGGGGAAAATGTTAATGATTTATTCAGAAGGTAGTCTAAAACAATTATATAAAGTGTTGTTTATACGTTCCACGTGGCAAACTTTAAACACAGCTTGCAAGTCAAAGCAACGAATTACATTTTATCAATAGAGGAAGTATGAAGCAACTTTAGGCAATATACATTTAGTTTCCTAAGAAATTGCATATCGAAGAAGTATGAAATTATCAATAGAAGCCATCATACGTTTGAAATGACAATATTTGGACAGCTTTTAATTTCTAAAACCCATAAAGCTCTTTTTTATAATAAATATGATGATTATCTGAAAACGTCATATCAATCTTTGGGAATAATTATTATTCCTGTGATAAAAATTGAAAAATTTCAAACTCAATTATGTCATTCATTATAATAAAATGAGCGTCCAGGAGGTACCACGTGTCATATAGTGATTGGTTGATTCGATATGAGTGATATGATGATTTAATTGGAAAATTCCTCTGCACATAAATAATACTGATGCATCATTAGTGTAGATGGGGACAGGGAAAGTCAAAACTGGAAGATAGAAAAGGAAATGGGGAGAGAAGTGAAATGAGAAAGAGAGATGGGACGAGAATGATTAGGAGAGAAGAAAAGGGAATGGGAATGGAGAATAGAAGACGAATGTAATTAGATATACATATTTGAAAGACAAAAGGATATCAAGGAAAAAGGGGGGACGGATTCAGAATGGGAGAAGGGGGTTACGGAAATTGGGGAGGGAGGTCACAGCAGTAGGGGTATAGGATGGGAAAGGGAGGTTTTCCATAACAAATTTTTATAAACACTAAAGTCCTTACTGCGAATATGAAGTTTCTTTTTGTTTTACAGAGTAGTTAAAAAGAATGAAAGCGCAAATAGAAGTGCAAAAAAATTATATAAATACGTAAAATTTTTTTTATGAAAATTAAAAGATTTCAATTATCAAGACAGCTGTACACAATACAAAAATAATATAAACGACAGAAAAAAGAACATATATAGTGAGGCCATGAATAAATAATCATGAAAATTTTATGATTTCCTAGAAATAACATGTAACAAATATCCTATTAAGGAAAACCAAAAAAGGTTAAACTTTTCTTTCTTTACTGATGTGATGTTCACATATTTTGGAAAAGATCAAGCCCAAAGGAACGTTACCAGTTATTGATTCCATAAAGTAATTTCCAAGAAATTATGATTTTCTATGAAAACAAATACATTCTTCGTATATTATAGATAATATAACCAGAAGTAAATATCAGTGTCGTATATACTGTAGTCTCTTGAATCATTACAGGAATAGTCTACACGATTATACATCAAATGTTATGAATGAATATCAAAACTGAGAACTACAGTAAATAATCTCGATGTTTAGAATAAAATGTCCAAAAATTGACCAATAAAATAAATATTCCACAGAAAGGCAATAGGTAATAAGTTGGCCAGGGCACCAGCCACTCGTTGAGATACTAACGCCAGAATTACTGGATCCTTTGACTAGCCAGGCAGTACTACATTGGATCCCTCTCTCTGGTTACGGCCCAGTTTTTCCTTGCCTACACATACACCGACTAGTTTGACAAATTCTTTTCACATTCTCCTCTGTCCTCATTCCTCAGACACTAAGATTACCAAACAGTACTTCTTTACTCAAGGGGTTAATAACTGCAATGTAATTGTTCAGTGGCTACTTTCCTCTTGGTAAGAGTAGATCAGACTCTTTAGTTATGGTAATCTTCTAGGAGAAGGACACTTCAAAATCAAACCATATTTCTCTAGTCTTGGGTAGTGCCATAGCCTCTGTACCATGGTTTTCCACTGTCTTGGGTCAGTGTTCTCTTGCTTGAGGGTAAAATTGGGCACGCTCTTTTCATCTTCTTTCTCTTCCTCTAGTTTTCATGAAGTTTTTACAATTTATATATGATAGATCTAATTTAATGTTAATTATCTTAAAATGATTTATTTTGATTGTTATTACTTCTCTTGCAGTTTATTTATTCCCTTGTTTCCTTTCCTCGCTTGGCTATTTTTCCCTGTTGAAGCCCTTGGGCTTATAGCATCAGGCTTTTCCAACTAAGTTTGTAGCATAGCAAGTAATGATAATAATAATAATAATAATAATAATAATAATAATAATAATAATAATAATAATAATGATGATGAGGATCATTATCATCATCATCATCATCATCACCATATAAATTCCGTGAGTAGAACATTAATTACGTCAATCATTACGGAATTTTACTTTTTCAGTTTCCCCATGTGAAGACATGTAAAATCGATACATTAACAGCACAAAAGCTTTCAATGATTACTTGATAAGAAATGCAAAGCTGTCATCAGTACCTGACACTGATTGGCACACATCAGCTGGTGTGTCAGATTCTGAATATTGCATAACTCCCATAACAAACAAGGACTAGAATACATTACGCTTCCTCGGTCGATATTTACGTCACTTTCTTTAAAAAGTTATAAAAGAAATACATTCAAAATGTGAAATGAAATAGGAATACACGATAAAAAGGGTTTCAGTTTTGAATTCTTTCCTCTTGCTCATCCATCATAAACTGCCTGACAGGACGGTTCCTGTTACTTGACTATGATTGACATTCATTGAGCTTTGTTTATTAGAATGTTCCATGGTAGACCAAAGAGTATATATTTTTTTTTTTATTTAAGAATACTATCCACAGTTAGTGCAAGTATTCCGAATATGTTAAAAAAAAGATGAAAAAAATATATACAGTATATATATATATGTATATATATATATATATATATATATATATATATATATATATATATATATATATATATATATATATATATATATAGCTGAACCTTTGTTTTCATCCAACCAATCTCGTTTTGAAGGTTTAAGGGCCGATCATGAATGGCAGAGGCAAGGAAAGGTAACATTGCCCTGTCGAACAGGACAATGCACTAGAGCGAACAGGCCCCTTCTCCACCCTAGCTAGGACCAAGGAGGGCAAGGCAATGGCTGCC
>NC_090725.1:281528024-281533024 GCF_036898095.1 Palaemon carinicauda
AAAAACTAATAAACAATTAAGATTTCTCTCTTAAGCTCATATATATATATATATATATATATATATATATGTGTGTGTGTGTGTGTGTGTGTGTGTGTGTGTGATTGGGTGTATATGTGTGTTTGTACGCGCAAAAATATCCACTAAGACCTGCTATATGTTTTGCGTTTATAGCACACCTAGATGAACAATGTATATTAATTGCACTGAAAAATTTCAGATGCTTCTCTCTCTCTCTCTCTCTCTCTCTCTCTCTCTCTCTCTCTCTCTCTCTCTCTCTCTCTCTCTCTCTCTCTCTCTCTCTCTCTCTCAAGCCCAAATAAAATGTTCCGTTTATTTCCATATCTTTTTCATCGGCCATTTTTATTCTGCTATATACGGTCTGAGACTTGTATAAAAGTAGTGCATAACAGGAAAGTGCAACACGAAATCCAGAGACACTATTCTTTACACGCTCGAAAGAAAAATGTCTATGTGTGTTGTTTTTAAATTCAGCTGAATTATTGTGAATTTATGTCGATATTATACCGAGCAAAATATTTCAAATACTTTATGCCGAAATGTATTAAAAGAATTCTGCTTACTATGCACGCACGGGACGCCTAGAGATTAGTCACTCTCTTAATACACTTAATAGTACACTTTTTTTTTAACAACAAATGCAACCTATTCTAGTCCACTGCAGGACAAAAGCATTAGGTATACCCATTCATGTCTGGGGTTTTGGTAATTTAATAGCCACGTTACCCACTGTGGATTGGTGATGGTGGAAGATTTTCGTCTGATCGCTCACAGCAAACCAACCAAGAATGGGTGGCCCTAGCTTTGCCTGATCATGACGATATGTAAACCCTTTCACCACGTTAAGGTATCTTCATTTTCCTTCATGTCACTTTCTAAAAAAACAAATAACCATCTATACCCTTTATATAATATTCACCATAAGGAAGGATATCTTGGTATGTCGTAGGTGTTAAACATTAAATGATATTCATCGCAGCAAAAGATAAAGCGACACTAAATTGCGTTCATTTAAATACTAATTCAATAGGATGCATGTTGCGTCACATCTAATAGGCTAATAATTCGTCTCTTTAAGACGATGCATCGCCCGAATTACAATCCGAGATGAATCCCTAGACTTGAACAGTTTCCTCGACATTTGCAATGTTACTCTAATCTACAACAAAAATAATAGTAAATTTTAAGATAGTATGTTTTAAAATGTTCTAAAAACTCTGATTTGTTATATTCCATTTAAATGCAAAAATTCAAAAGGAATGTAGCTGTAATGAAATCCCACGCAGTTAATATTTACTTAAAATGAAAATGGATATAGCAAAAAACCCTTAAGTTCATTATTTTTATATTGCAGTAAGAAAATCTTAAATACCTGATAACCTGAGAAAAACTAGATCATTACTAAAATATCAAATAAAATTTGCTGCAAAGAGATTGCAAGTATTAAAGCTCGATAGAAAAATACTGCTCTAACTACAACAATACTAACTGAGCAAAAATAATAGGGCCTTGTGCTGAAATGTGTGACTAAAAGATACATAAACAATTTCAAAACCCTGTGATCCTCGATTGGAAAATACTAGCTAAAACAATACTGCCGGAGCGAAAATGATTGGATCTTGTGCTGAAATGCGTGAATATGAAAAATAATTAAACAATTTTGATACCCTGTTATGGATTACACGTGATACTGGGAAATAACATGAATTAAAGCAAATATTGAAACATTTGATAAGAAAATGTGTACCTATTTCATTTATTAGTAATTTTTCATCATATGAAATTGCATTGATTAAAGAAACTACATAATTCTGGAATCATAGCAAATATACATGCTCTGTTCAAGAACATTTCTAAAGTCTCTATCATGAAAATAAAATCGATAGAACAGCAAAAACTTAAGGGACTGAAGTCATCTCTGAGGGGGAAGGGGTAGTTCAAAGAAAAGTCTGTAGTAAGACCTACAATATTTTCTGAGACATTATTATCATCTAAAAGAAAAAAATTAAGATATAGGAGGGTAACTGCAAGTAATGTTAATGGAATAAAATCATTAGACATTATACTTTCGAAAGTGCTACATGATATTGTGGTTTGAAATGCTTACTTCATTAATAACGTAAATGTCAAGGATTTGAATAGGCTATAAAAATGGAAATGGTACAGAATAGTGATTAAATATTACAAACTAAATAATAAGAACAGCAATAAGATTAGGCTTTGCATAATGAATATACAGAAGAGTTTTAAGAATAGCACACCTGTATAATTTTCAAGAATTCACTGGAATGATGTTAAAAGGCAGAATAGATACTGTGATTTAAATCACAAAAATGAAAGAAGTCATTTTGTTCAAATGCTTTAGAGTGTTTTCGAGGATTTCAAAAAGAAAAGAGATGTATTCAGTTGCATCAAATATAATGATCGTGATGTCCGGTGTGCAGCAATTGAATTATGTAATAATTAACGTAAAGAAGATGAAATAACTTGAGCATGAGATGTAAAACAAGTTTAAGTATAAATAAATACTCATGACAGAATAGATAATGAACAAATTTGCCATTAGAACTATTAAATCATCGCCGCGCAGCTAAAGTAAAAAGAAAAACAATGTATTTCATCCCACTGCAGCAATAGTATTTCATTTTATTAAACGAGGATATTTGACCCAAGGGAAACGACAAGATTTCACCGTCTGCACTATGCTGCAAATTGAGCAATAACATTATTCCTTGTCTGCAACTTTGTTCACAATTCCGTATGGAAACGCATGTTATGAAATGTATTTCGCTAAATAGTGCAAATGTTGTTACTGTATATGAAGCTAAACTTTCCGAAATTTGAGGTACGGATTCCTTTGCTTAAACATAAACTGACCCACGCATTCCTTTCTCTATCTATAAACCAATTTATGAATTCATTATGTATTTATAAATTTCATCTTTAAATTGTATATCATCATTCGCTATCACTGCATTATAATCAGTTTTAACCTCACAGTTCAACGCATTAAGCGATTTTTTTTGAAAAAACACATGGCCATTTGGATCGCCCCTCAATATTGTTTTTTTTTCACGTGCATTTCGTGACAGTACACACATATGGCTGGTTACAACCCAAGTACAAACCAGATACAGTGATTCCTCAACAATCTACTGTAGTCGTAAGGTGTTAATCAATTGAATTCTTTCAAAGGTATTTCACGCCTTTGCATGGAGCTTAATTCAGACGTTCCTTTAATCTTGCAATAAGCATGCTATTATTCTACTTGAGGCCAGCCCTAATTACGTTACCATTGCAATATGAGCGAAACTTCCAGGATACAAGGAACCTTAATTAGATTTATGATTGCCCTGTTACCCGTTTATTACGTTTATCCCACTCAAACTCGTTGCGTATCCACATGAGCTGTTTACAGATGTGGCAAAATTACTTTTTCAGACTTTCTTTTATTTTGTTTTTAAATTTGAATAAGGTATTAAGTAATCCAGCTCGTTTTGAGAAATTCAGCAATGAGTGGAATCTTATCTTATCTTTCTTCTGTGAATGTTCCCTCTTTCTTCCTTCCTTCGTTTTTCGCCTTCACTCTGTTTTTTAGAAGCAAAGACCAAGAGAGCGAACGTAAAATAAACAGTAAAATACAACGAAGGGAAAAACTGTGTAAGTTGTAAAACGCAAGGTTTGTGAGGGACGAATAACAAAGAGGCAAAGTTGGGAAAAATAGGAGGTCGGATTGTGGAAAATAAAACTCCTTTGAAATTCATGAAAGGAGGAGATTTATAGCGTAAAAATGTACACGACTTCGACTATTTAGCGGAATAAACTATCGTTCTTTATGGACAAAGTTCTTTCTCTTTTATAAATATCCAACTTGGGTTTATGAAAGTCCAGCTAAAATTCCTCTGAAACGAGAAGGAAAGTTATCAAGAAGTTGTGAGAGAGCTCCTCTATCGACATTTTTAGTTGTGGATAAAACAACGAATTACCTGGAAATATCAAGGTGATTACGATATGTATAAAAGGAATTACAACAAAACGCATTTTTAGTATCATCCCTGCAAGTTTCATTACTCCAGGATTAAGAATGTGTCGAGGTAATAATAATGATAATAATAATAATAATAATAATAATAATAATAATAATTATAATAATAAGCACACAATGAATAGAAATTATTGATTAAATGGCTTACGGGATTACAAGTTCATATTATTCGTTTATACAGTAGAAAAGCATTCTTCATTGCAAAAGTTTCCATTACGAGTATCAATACATTCTACTGAATAACTAGAGGGGCACTCAGTAGAGCGCAGACCTCAACTACGGCAGCTTATATCTCGACGTTTTGCTGGAGCTGGAGCTGGACCTTGACCTTTGACCTTAACATGTATTAATTGGCGTGGATTTCCATACACTCAACTATGAACCAAGTTTGAAGTCTCTGTGACAAGGATGTCCAAACTTATGGCTGATTACGTGATGTGGACATTTTGCTTGTCCATGACCTTGACATTTGACCTTCCAAAATTTAATCAATTATAACTTTTTGCATATCAATCTAAAATCCCTGCAGTTTTATTACTTTACCAATAAATTTCTGGCCGTATGGTTGATGACCGGAATTTGACCTTTTGCTTGACCTTGCTTGAAATAATCAAGAGACAATGAGTTTTCATTATTAAAAGTGCGTTTTTCATAATAGCTAATTTGACATAATACTATTTGATAAATCGGAGTAATTGGGATCATCGACCTCCAAAAAAATTGATTAATGCCTATTAATAATTGAGTAGCTAGACATCAATCATTATTTCGGTATATCTAAATCAAAGCGACGGTCATTCATGTTCCTTTGCCTTTAAGCCCTAAACAATCATTTAATACCAAAACTAGTCTTCACTGATTCAAAAAAGAAATAAAAAAGAAAACCAAGCTTTGATGGTGATACTTTATAGAAAAAATATAACCACTAATTATG
>NC_090725.1:281548024-281558024 GCF_036898095.1 Palaemon carinicauda
TATATATATACATATATATATATATATATATATATATATATATATATATATATAACTTTTTTACAAATACCATACTCTTCCTGCTAAAAACCTTACGCCCTTGACGAATGAACTGACCTACTATAATTACATGACTTACATTTGCAAAAGTTTTGGTGAAAGCCTTACAATTAGGAACCAAAATTGCATGCAATTGTATTTTCATTTAATTCCGGAATACCTTTTACATTAAGTTACATTGCAATATTCTCTTATATATATTTTTTACCAGGTATCATAATAAATGGCATGGTACTCATTGGTTAACCATTGTATAAGAATTACCATAAAGTTTTTATATTAACTATTGATATCATCATGAAATTTTCATACAAGTAGTGAAATATATTCTAGATATTTCGATTGTTAAAAGTGCTAACCTGCAATTGTTAAAAAGGAAAAAGAATTAAAAATGTATATCTTCAATCACCGTAAATGGTCACTCTATACTTGAAAAAAGAAAAAAAAATTAAAGAATCAACGATACTTGACTATCACATAGGATCTTGCCAAAGGATAAATCCGCTACCAGCAGGGAAAGACCATTGTGTTCGTCAAAGGACTTTGCTGTGGGTGTGGGGGGGTAACTCCCCTGGAGATGAGATCTCGTGGGACATACAATGGGGAGCTGTCCCGCCATGCCATAATAAACACATTCAGGCATCCACACCTGCACCTGAGGGAACACAGCCGTTTTTCCGAGATTGATATTTCTGCCACACACGAGCTTTTCCTTTATCTCCCTTCTATATGTATTTTTGGGGTTTTCGGTAATTCACGATGAAACTGTTTTATGATTAAGGGTTGAGTTGATCCTTTTATTTGATAACCAAGATAAAAAAATCCACAATGCAAATGAAACCGAAGAGTAATTTCTGTTACTTGATTTAATAGTGTGTAAGCAATACTTACTTTGATTTCTAATAGTGTGTAAGCAATACTTACTTTGATTTCTAATAGTGTGTAACAAATGAATAGTAAATGAACAGATTGTTCAAATTTATACGAATTTCATCTTGCTTCATGACGATGTTTCATGATTGAGGGTTGAGTTCATCGTATTATTTGTTAACCTAATTAAAAAATCATCAATGCAAAGGAAATAGCGAAGTAATTTCTTTTATTTGATTTACTTCAACTTTTAATATTGTGTAGGAAATGTGTTGTAAAAAAAATAGCTTATTCTAAGTTTTACTATTTTCATCTTGCTTCAAGACGCTGTTTTATGATTGAGGGTGGAGTTAATCGTATTATTTGTAAACCAAATTAAAAAATCAACAATGCAAAGGAAACAGAAAAGTAATTTCTTTCATTTGGTTTATTTCAATTTCAAAGTGTGTAAGAAATATTTAGTAATTGAAGAGATTGTTCTAAGTTTTACTATTTTCAACTTGCTTCATGACGGTATATTATAGGAATATTTTCACAACAAAAATACTGATTACACCGACCTGAAGCAACGCGACACCATCTAGTGATATATGACGTTTTCCCTCGCCCATTGTATTAATCCCAATGTCGCAACGACAAGAAAAGTTAAACCAATCAGACAACCCTCACTGTCTGCCAACGTGTCGTCGCAGTCCTCAGTTACTGCACATAAAAAGAAAATGTATTTGCTACATCGTGGCAAAGAGCCAAACACTTACTCATACGTATGTGCATATTGTTGTTTCAAAAGATCTTATTTATCCATCGGGAAATGCTATGAGTCTGTGTGAAAAGGTTTGGTATCGACTAATCTTTCCATCTGAATTATTTGTGTTATTAGACAGACGCACATTAGATGTACACACACACACACACATACACACACACACACACACATATATATATATATATATATGTGTGTGTGTGTGTGTGTGTGTATGTATGTATATACATACAAACATACACACATATATACACTGTATATACATATATTATTGTGTGGCTGTATGTGTACGCGTATGTGTGTGCCTTTGTGCGCGTGTGTGTGACTGTGTGTGCGTGCGCGCGCGGAATTGTGTGAGAAGGATCTTTACTAATCCCTGAAAACTGTTAAAACCAATTATAATACGATTTTACTCTCTCTCTCTCTCTCTCTCTCTCTCTCTCTCTCTCTCTCTCTCTCTCTCTCTCTCTCTCTCTCTCTCTCTCGGTATTTAATATACTGTTCTCGGAGAAATATAAGAGACGTTTTAATGAATGTTTTCCCAAGAAAAAATAGACTAAAAAACATCACAAAAAATAAGGCTTCCTACATCACCCACTATTCGGCCAATTATCCATAAGTCTCCTTACACAAGAATGAATAAACTCCGCGTATAAACTAACATATAACAAAAAAATCAATGAAACTGGCAGGGGAAAAATATATCTACTTTTTTTTAAACGCTGTTCAAGATGAATGTCTACAGTATGATAGTAGATGGTTGCCGCCTTTGTAATATGTAATCGCAAACATTGTTTTATGTAACCCATGTTAAGTGGTGTTCATAAATGTAATCGTTAAGAATGATTGCTGGGAGTTATATCTGTCACAATTATTTTCAAGTTGCATATTTAAATTAAATCGGTTTTTTGAGAATCTTTTAATTCTTGATAATAAGAATGAATTACTGCAAAATTATGTTTATTGTGAAAATTTGAAAATCACAAGGATTAACAAGAAATAAATTTCCAGAATGGAATCTATTCATTTGAACATGTTCACCGTAAAAGCTAGTTAGTTGAGCATGCGTTCATACAAATACATAAACTTCAAATCATTGCTTGAGGGTACACTCGGACACACTGTTCTATCTTATTTCTCTTTCTCTTGTTTGGTATAGTTTTTATAGTTCGTATAGGAGATATTTATTTTAATGTTGTTACTCTTATTAAGAAATTTTTCCTTGTTTCCATTCCTCACTGGGCTATTTTCACTGTTGGAACCCCTGGGCATATAGCATTCTGCTTTTCAAATTAGGGTTGTAGATTAGCAAGTAATAATAATAATAATAATAATAATAATAATAATAATAATAATAATAATAATTTTCATTAACCGGCAGCCTGGGTCTTCTACCCATTCACAACTGTGTGGCCAGGTAAGTGATAGACCGGGTGCCTCCAATGGCCCTAGAAAACGTGAGCCAAACAATATTTTAATCAAAGAATTCTTTTAAATGTTAAAATAGGTTAGTCCACGACTGGTGTTGAACCATTTCTATAAGGCAACTTCATACATGTTACATTTTGCTAGGTTCAAATATATTTTCATAACGCCAATATCTGCTGTAAACTTTATATAAATTTATCATGGCTTAATATATGAGAGCAAGAGAGGAAGGAGCAATTGAGATTCTTTCTTCTAAAAAAAATATGTATTTTAAAATAGCAGCATTATAAAACATCTAGCCAAGGTCGTCTCGCGGTCCGCTGTAGAATTTAGCAAAGTGTACCCGCAGAATTCCTTTAGACCATTATGGTTTGCAGATTTCAGTCTCCCATCTTCCCTTTTGTTGTCCAACCTCTTTAACTTTTAACCTCCTGTACAACCAGAGGGTTCTCTAATTACCTACAATTGCACATGCTAATAACATTTATGAATATGCTTAGGTGTTTTCTTTAATGGCGCTGTCTCTTTTCATTGTGACTTTTATGAGACATTTATTACGCAGGTTTTACCGTAAATGTCTCTCGTGAGTCTCTGCAAACATCTTCACCTATTAATCTTATAGCCACTTTAGAAAGCTTGAAATAATACAATATGTTCTTCTGTTGTCTTTTCCAATGACACATACTTATAACCATCTTGTCAGAGGACTGTTTTGGTTGGTAGAGAGAGAGAGAGAGAGAGAGAGAGAGAGAGAGAGAGAGAGAGAGAGAGAGAGAGAGAGAGAGAGAGAGAGAGAGATTGAACTGTTAATTAAATTTCATTAGTTCTTTCAAATATCAAATCAGCTATCTTATTTTTGTTTCTAACGTGCTATACCCTAAGTAGGCGAATTTTATTGTTTTCAAAATTATTTTAGCTCAAAATTATTTGTCGTCTAAGGGACTAATATAAACTTCATATGTTTATACTTTTTTATGATTATTATAGAGCGATCTGCCTTTCAACTTTGGCCCCATTTAAAACATTTAGGGAAACTTTTTCCTAAAAATTTCTAAAGCTACTTCAACGTTAATAACATTAGACTAATTGCTAATCTTAACCAACGGACTAAATTGATAAAAAAGGATGAAAGTCATTAGCATTTTTTACAGGTCTTGATAGGTTTTGCGAAAACAAGTTACCGTACTATTAAAAATTATTCTCGAAGAGGGTCAGAACGGTTTTATGACCTGTTACTACGTCATTAAGTCTCTTATATATTCAGTTTTTAAAGTCTTTCCATCTGTAAGACCAACAGTATTGCAAAATGAGATTTTACCACGTCATTAAGTCTCTCTTTTATTCAATCTTTGAAGTCTTTCCTCATGTAAGACCAACAGCATTGAAAAATGAGATGCTACTACGTCATTATGTCTCTTCTTTATGCAATATTTTTTAAGTCTTTCCCTATGTAAGACCGTCAGTATTACAAAATGAGATGTTAATACGTCAATAAGTCTCTTAATTTTTTTTTTATTCAATTTTTGAAGTCTTTCCTCATGTAAGACCAACAATACTGCAAAGCAGGGCAAAGAGCAAAGACCTTTGACGCTTGCTAAATCCGTTCGATAACTCTTAACTTCTAAAATTATTGAACACATTAAGAATTGTGATATTCTTAATGCAAACGTAGACATCGTTAGTTATCTTATATCCCACGAAGGAAAGTACCTTATTTGATCGATTTGCTTCCTTTTCATTACGCATATTCGTGCTTATAATAAAAGAAATATATCAAGAAAGCATTCCAGTAATTACGGATTTTGCCGTCAAATTTTATTGCATAATTCGTCAATATTATAGTTGAAAAGAGACAAGCAGAGATACAGATTGACTGAAGACAGGAAGTCTTGACTTATAAAGATGGAGAGAAAGAAGAAGACTGACATTGAGAACTACGGTAGGAAAAATGTAAATAAAATTTATGATTGTCAACATCAATTCCTTTTGTTACATATACTGTATAGAGTATGATATTTGTATGCATCTTTCTATCATGTCACAGGATGATATTTTATATCATAAAATAAGAAGGGTTGTAAAGAAAAAAATAGTTCAAGCTTTTCATCGATAAACGATTAAACTTCCATGACAAGAAAATTGTTCTAAAACTGAAATGAAAAACCATTACTGATTATAAAACATATTTACTAAAAGATATAACAAGTATTGAAAATTTACCTTAAAGTGGTAACGGGTTCTAATAAATATTGTTTTCTTAATATTAAAACGTTATTTTCTTTAACTCAACAACTAATTCAATTTCAGGAGGTCCAGGTCTGTTTTCTGAAAAGTAATATAAGTATTTATATCTCTCTAATCCCGCTTTTTAAATTGTTTTCTTCATTTGCAAATATTACGACCAAACAGAACATGGTCCCCATCATGAGAAATATAATTTTCTCTGTAACTTTTAAACTTTGTAGATTCTAATCGTAAAAGTATACTGCTGCAAAGTTTGAAGGCAACACCGAATATTTTAAATACCGCTTTTCTTGCTGATAGGCACGCAAAGTGGAATTATCTTCTCATAATATTTTAAGGTTTAAAGGTTTGAAGGTTGCTCATGATTGCCAGAGGCAACGGACGGTGACATTGCGCTATGAAGCAGGACAAAGCCCTAGATACTGAACATATATATAAATGATTAGTGCCCAAGAACCACACTCCACCCAAACTAGGACCAAGGAGGGCCAGATAATTCTCTCATATTTAGTTCTTCACACATCTGTAACTAGTTCGTATGATCTATACATTATCTTGTGTTAGGCTGAAATGAAGATCTATGATGGAGGCAAATTCAGAAAGAATGTGCGATAAAGTACAATTAGAATATGAGAGAGAGAGAGAGAGAGAGAGAGAGAGAGAGAGGGAGGGAGAGAGAGAGAGAGAGAGAGAGAGGAGAGAGAGAGAGAGAGAGAGAGAAAGTGGCATCCAAAATATTTCAATGTTATTCATCTACAATATTCATCTAAATAAGTCATAGACATGAAATATATAGCAGTTCTTAGTGGATATTTGTGCATATATATATATATATATATATATATATATATATATATATATATATATATATATATATATATATATATCACATTATGAATGCATACGATATGTGATAATGTACAACTATGATAAAAGAGATAGTGAACCAGAAAGGCATCTATAAAAAATTCACTGCATCTTATAACCGATAAGAAATCATAACTCACCGTAAAAACCATATGAGTTTTATGCAAAAACATCTTGTGTGAGAATCTTTGGGTGTTTTCTTTAATGGCACCGTCTTTCCTCTGTGTGACTTTAACGACACATTTATTACAGAGGTTTTCTCTGAATGTCCTTTGTGAGCCTCGACGACCATCTCTAACAATTAAGGCTGCGAAGGTTTTTGCTCTTTTATGACAAGTTTTCCTTTGGTACTGACTTTCTTGAAGTCGCGCATTTGCAGTCTATGGCTTTCCTAGTTTCAGGAGAGAGAGAGAGAGAGAGAGAGAGAGAGAGAGAGAGAGAGAGAGAGAGAGAGAGAGAGAGAGAGAGAGAGAGAGAGAGAGTCAAATTCAATAATGGATTGCAAAAATCTATGTATACCTTCAACTAGAATTTAGAAAATATTGGAGAGAGAGAGAGAGAGAGAGAGAGAGAGAGAGAGAGAGAGGAGAGAGAGAGAGAGAGAGAGAGAGAGAGAGAGAGAGAGAGCTCTTTATTCCATTATATAATGGTTATTTTGCTGAATAACAATAAAAATTATTTGCATAAAATTCACAAAATATGGATTGTAAAAATCTGAGATAAAGAGAGAGAGAGAGAGAGAGAGGAGAGAGAGAGAGAGAGAGAGAGAGAGAGAGAGAGAGAGAGCTCTTTATTCCATTATATAAAGGTTATTCTGCTACATGAAAATAAAATGTTTTTGCATAAACTTTATAACAAATGAATTGTGAAAATCTAAGATATATATACAGTATATATATATATATATATATATATATATATATATATATATATATATATATATATATATATATATATATATATATATATATATATATATATATATACATACCGTCGACTGAAATTTTGAAAGTATTGAAGCGAGAGAGAGAGAGAGAGAGAGAGAGAGAGAGAGAGAGAGGAGAGAGAGAGAGAGAGAGAGAGAGATAATATTCCTTTGAGAAAGGTTCAAATTCAGGAAAATTTTATAAGAAACTATATCCATTTTGTTATTATCTATTTTGTAAATTGTGTGTTCAGCACTTACACAAATTTACACTGCATCCCTGCACCTAAATAAATAGAAATAACAATATTCCTTTAATGAAGGTATAGGTGTGTAATTTTTCTTTTATTCAAACCAAATGTTGCAGTAGAAAAATACGGCAGCTATAATTCAAAGTCTAGAAAATAATATCAAATGGAATAAAACATGAAACTATTTAACCCTATTTTTCATTTTTTTCTTCTCAGCTCTTTCAAGAGAAAAATGTGTCTGTTTACTTTGCTTAGGTGGTTTTTTTAAGAGGAGATCCACGTATGGGTATGACTTGAAAGACACATCTATTATATAACATTTTCTATAAAGGTCGCTGCAATCCTCGACATCCATCTCCACCAATCAAAGAGGAGATTACTTCTGGTCCCTTTTACGACAACTTGATATGATTGTTTGTTTCGTTTGCTTTGGCGGGGCTCGTGAGGTGTCACCCTTTTTTATGTATTTTGAGCGTTTTCCTTTTTGGCAGAGAGAGAGAGAGAGAGAGAGAGAGAGAGAGAGAGAGAGAGAGAGAGAGAGAGAGAGAGAGAGAGAGAGTATTCCTTTGAGGGGGATTTAAATTCTGGAAAAATCTATATGAAACGATATCCATTTTTTTTTTTTACTTATATTGTAAAGTGTGCGTTCAGCACTTATACGGGTTTACATTGTATCTCCGCACCTAAATAAATAGCAATAAAAAAATTCCTTTAATGAAGGCATAGGTATGCAAATGTTACTCTATTCAAATGAAATTTTGCGGTAGGAAAAATACGGCAGCTATAATTCAAATTTTTAGAAAATATGATTTAATAAAATGAAAATTTAAACCATGCTCTATTTTTCATTTTCATTTTTTTTCTTAGTTCTTTCCGAGTAAGAAATTTATCTGTTTACTTTGCTTAGGTGGTTTCTTTAACAGGAGACCCACGTATGGGTATAACTTGAAAGACATATATTATATATCATTTCCTATAAAGGTCGTTGCAATCCTTGACATCCATCTCCACCAATCAAAGAGGAGATTACTTCTGGTCCCTTTTACGACAACTTGATATGATTGTTTGTTTCGTTTGTTTTGGCGTGGCTCGTGAGGTGTTACCTTTTTTTATGTATTTTGAGCGTTTTTCTTTTTGGTAGACAGTGATAAAGGTGCGGAGAGAGAGAGAGAGAGAGAGAGAGAGAGAGAGAGAGAGAGAGAGAGAGAGAGAGAGAGAGAGAGATGCATTAACATCAACGTTGTGCTTGTTTTTTTATGGGAATACTACAGTGTATCCAATTTATTCCCATACCCTTTCAATCTTTCCCTTGAACGAATATTTTTTACATCCCTCCACTGAACGACTTTATTTGATGATATTTCGTTCAAAGCAAAAGGCATCCGAAAATAACATGTGAAAATAAGAAAACCTACACTAAGTATCACATTTCATTCTGTGCATATAATACTCGGTTATCCTAGTATAATTTCGTAGGTTCATTACCCACTTTAGAAACTGTTTACCATTATACAATGGGCTTAATATCGTAATTGCCATAAACTGCAGTACTTAGCATCTTTTAGATGGAAATTCATCTCTATACAGGAATATAAATCTGGACACTTAAATAAAAGCTTTTAAATAGTAGTTTTAGCTTATTGTTATCTTGAAGTGTTATTAAGAACATACCTTAAATATCAATTTACATTTCAACCCATAAATTGAACTTCCTCAAAACTTAAAGAATCGTGATTTCAAACGTATAATCTACAGTGAAAGCATAATGTTCTTTTACTTATTTCATCGAATAACTAAAATAAGACGAAAGACGTTGGATGTAATCTCAGAGTCATTTTGAACAGTAAAACTTCATATTCATTCTATCTTACAGCAGACTTTCAAAGTGCATGCATTATACGTTCAATTAATAAAATAATCACCATAAAATATGAAAGAAATATCCTAACCATGAAAACCTCCAAATGTTGAGAAATTGGATTTTTTCATACTGAACATAAATTATCATTGTTCTTATATAGATTACTGTAAGCATTTAAGAGCGTCTTTTATTTCTCCATTTATTTTTTTTTCCCACATTTTTTTCATAAAAGCCATCGTGCTTTACTCTCCTTAAGCAAAATGATTTCACTCTAAAAGACATATTAACTCAGAGAGAGAGAGAGAGAGAGAGAGAGAGAGAGAGAGAGAGAGAGAGAGAGAGAGAGAGAGAGAGAGAGATAATTCATTTCCCCATTTATTTTTCCATCATATTTTATAAAAGCTATTGTGATTTACTTTCCTCAAACAAAAGGATTTCACTCTAAACGACATATCAACAGAGAGAGAGAGAGAGAGAGAGAGAGAGAGAGAGAGAGAGAGAGAGAGAGAGAGAGAGAGAGAGAGAGACTAAATATATTTGGATATCATTTTACATCCTAATCCTGAAGTGACTATTAAGAGCAATATACCACCAGTTGTGTTTATGCTCACACAAAATCTTGGCACATCAAGATGATCAACTTGACAGGGGACTGTTTATATTGGAAAGAGAAACCACAACATTTTAATTTGGCTATAGTCCATTAGTGGAACATGTTCAGTATTGATATT
>NC_090725.1:281573024-281595524 GCF_036898095.1 Palaemon carinicauda
AAATTTAACATAATGGGTACCTTTTTTTTTATTCCTCCCAAAATTTACCTGGCTTCTTAACATATAAACAAATCGATAATACCAGATGAGAATTTACAGAAATTAGGTCAGATAATTAATTCCTAGAAGATGTTCAGGGCCTAGGTCGTCTAGGAACATCAGTGAATGTGTGAGTGTGATAGGTGGTCAAATTGATAAGTACTTTTAAAAATAGAAATAAAAAGAAGGTAAATTACCACAAATTTTCTCAATAATTTACCATACTGCAAACATCAGCATACGTTTTTTTACTAAATTATTGTGAAATGCAGCCAGTGATAAAACATAGTAACGATCTTTTAAGCTTCCATGCATGAATAAGATAACCACTTTCCTATTTTTTAATATGAAAATACAAAACAATTGTTATCCTGTATGCATTATTAAATCTTGTTGCTTGCTATTGTTTATTGGCAGAAAAACATGGGCCTATCAAATCATATTTATTATAATGCTGACGTATTATCTCAGGTAAGCAACTAGTCCTAATAATAGCCCGTGACACATTATTGAATGAACATTCAGAGAGGGAACAGTGTATGGTGATATAATCATTGGCATCACAAAGAAACTAATTGGTATTTTAAGTATACTTTTTATCTGGCAAATGTGCTCTTGGAGCAAACTGTATCTCCCATAAAACTGAATAATAACTATATGTGAAAGACGTGAAAAATAAAAACTTTGAAAACCTCCTGCTTATGATTAAATCTATCACAGAAATTCTGGTGTTAGATGTCTGACCAATCAAAAACATCTTTATGATATTTTGGTATATAGTTAATCTTGTAAGGATACTTCTGTGAAATATCAGAGAAATTCTGATGTTAGATGTTTGACCCATCAAAAACATCTTCGTGATATTTTGGTATATAGTTAATCTTGTAAGGATACTTCTGAGTTAAAAAAAGGACTTTCGGCGGAACAGGATAAAAAGTTGATGTAATAAGGAATTAATTCTAATGGCATTTTATCGTCCTTTTAGCATATAAGATTTCCAACATCAATCAGTAATGATTTTATTAAATATGAACATTTTGACTAAGATAATGAAGGTGATATATCTTATCTTTACCTATGTTTCTCTATTTTAGTATCAATGGCGATTCCTTATAATTTTTCATTAGGACATGTATTTCAGCAAAGTACAGCAAATATTTGTATCATCTCATCATTTTATTCCCCTTCCTTTTAAAGTTGTCATAAACTAATATTATTGTCCGTTAACAATTCCCTCCCTTAACTTCAAGAGTTATGTCATTAACGCAATAATATTTATTGGTGTAATATTTCTTTTTAATAATTCCCATAAAAATATATAACAATCACGACATACTTCTAACTTGAGCAGTCTTTATTCCAAATAAAAAAAAAAAATAAAAACCATTTGCTCTATAATTCAGTTACCTTCTTTAGGATATATAGAAAATTAGTTATATTCATTATCCTTTACCTTCTCGAATTTTCTTATAAAGGCTTTACCTGCGTCACTTCTGCTTCCTCAGTTTAAATAAGTACAGCAAAATGTCTAAATTGCTTGTTATTTCCTTGTCATCATATTAAAGGGGAACAGTCAGCTCATCATGTTATCCATCAAAGAGGTGATGGCTTATTTCGTTTAGCAATGCTAGGGAAAAGCAGAAGAGATTAAATTTTTAAAGATATCGGTATGTAAACTTTAATGAGAAGGGAAAATCTAGAACAGGGAGTGCTTATTTTTTTTCTTAATTATAAGGTTTAAATTGATAGAATAAAGTAACCGTACGTATATTTCTTTTTTTTAATAATATTACTTAAAATAATAGAATACAGTATTGTATGTAATGATTGGAAAAAAAAAAAACTGTTGTAAATAGACTTGGTATGTTTTTTTTTTTTGTTTTTTTTTTTTTTGTGGGGGCTTTATACTTTTCGAAATTTAGTCAAATTTTGCTAAATATTTTGATATGTACTTTCAAAAAATAAACAGTAGATAATTGGTTACATTAAAAAAGATTACGTTCTTGTTTCGGCTGTGTTTGTGTGTCTGTTGCTTAGGAATATTTTTAGTTTTATAGCAATTTAACATGTATTGTGAAAGGTATGCATATGGGTAAAATACCTCGGTTTACGAGGTAAATAAAATCCCAATTGACTTTAGCTATAGTAGTTTTAGTTATTTGCATCTCCCGTATATAATACACAGCAAAGATGGATATACATATGGTATATATATATACATATATATATATATATATATATATATATATATATATATATATATATACACATTATATATATGTATGTATATATATGTATGTATATATATATATATATATATATATATATATATATATATATATATATATATATATATATATATATATATATATATATCTATTCCTTCTCGGTCACATTCAATTCGTCAAGTCCCTTGGGTAGGATAAAGAGGGAGTAGTCATATTTATCCATCTTTTTTGGACAGGTCGCTTATACTAATGTGTGTGTATATATATATATATATATATATATATATATATATATATATATATATATATATATAAATATATATATATATATATATATATATATATGTATGTATGTGTGTTTGTACGTGTGTGTAAGTGTTTGTATAACTCGATTAAATTATAGTCATCATATTCCTTTTATTGCATTATCACAGTATTTATGTACTTGCTTTCTTACAAATTTAATTTTAGAGATTAATACACATCTTTATTTCTTCCAAAAATTATCAAATATGATATTTCTTATTTCGTTGAATATTTACCAAAGACGAGTAAAACCTATGAAATCCCAGAACGAATGATTTCATGTGTACATACGATCCCCTTATATGGTTCTCTGCTATCTTTTCTTAAAGATACGTCTCCATTCCAGATGGAATTTCCAGACGTAATCCTCTCATCGCTGGAACTCCCTACCTCTTCTCTCATGGTTATATCCAGTTACCTCCCCCCCCCCACCTCCTACTCACTCCCCAGGATCCCAAGCTGTGTTCCACCATAACCAACAGGTGTTAAGCGAGTAAAGAGAGTGTGTCTCCCTAACACAAAGTACTCTTGGTCCACCATCGATCTGTAGCCTTTAGCTGTTGTCTTGTGTTCTTCCCTTTCCACATCTTTTTCCTTTCCCCCTTTCCCATGGCCTTTCCTCGAAGCCCTACATCTCGTCTCCTTCCTAAGTGACCATTACTCTAGAATTTATGAGTTCTCCGACTCCACGCCCTTAGGATAGGCTTCCCTTGGTTCCTTGTAGTATTAGGATCACAAGCCATCTACAAGAGGGTATGATCCCGGTTACTGGTTCCTTGTTGCAGTCTCAAAAATCGTAGTCTTAAAGAATATAGTAATCTAAAATGCTAATTTTCTACCTTCTTGAAAATAATTTTTGTGGTATCGATTTTATAGGATCATCTATCTCTTCATTATCTGAATAAAAAATAGATCTCTCATGATATAGAATTTTATCTTTTGAGTTTTATTATAAGTGTAATTATCGCGAAAGTTTCTATAATGTCAAGAGGAACTATTTCGAAGTCGGGAAGCTTTAGAAAGACTGATGTCTAGTCTGATGAGTTACATTATGAGTGGAATCATTGTGATAGTTTCTATAATGTGAAGATAAATTATTTCGAAGTTGGTAAGTTTTAGAAAGACAGATGTCTAGAAGGACTAATATTGCTAATAAGGGTAAAAAATCTGAATACTGCTGCGCTGAACATTTTAGGAATTGATAATTAAACTATTACTTGTTCCTTATGGATAATTATAAAAAAGACACTTAACTAATTATCGTTAATACAATATAGTAGGAGCAAATGAAATAAGTATTTTGCAGGAAAAATTCTGATTGGTAACGTCTTTGGCTGGTGTTTGCCAGACGGGGGTTCGAGTCCCGCTCAGAATCGTTAGTCCCTTTAGTGTCTGCAGCCTTACCATCCTTGTGAGCTCAGGTTGGGGGGTTTGGGGGAACCTATAGGTCTGTCTGCTGAGTTATCAGTGGCCATTGCATGGCCCTCCCTGGTCCTACCTTGGGTGGAGAGGGGGCTTGGGCACTGATTATATATTATATGGTCAGTCTCTAGAACATTGTCTTGCTTGCTAGGCCAATGTCACTATCCCCAGCCTCTGTCATTCATGAGCTGCAGTTAAACCTTTAATGGATCTTATTTAACATACGAAACTAAATTGCAATTGCGATCATCTGCAAAGTATCTGCCATAGCATTACGTAGTTTGATCAATCATCGTCCACCAGTCCAAATACGTACTCGTCTAATGCAGAGTTGGAAGTGTGTTCTTACACAGATATTTGAATTTTATGCTACGTCTAAAGGGCGATAACTTACAACACTTTTAATCACCATTATTTTTTGGGTCTTACAACTTCCTTCAAGATAAATGTGATAAAACTCGGTCCCACAGTATAATTTGGATTATATTAAAACCCTGCAATATCGGTAATCATGAACACATACTGTAGTTATAAAACCGTAATATTAATCTGAAAATTTCTGTAAAAATATACTTTTCTCCAACGTATTTCAGTAAAATAAAGGTGACCGTAATTTCACTATCCTTTGTTATCATGTTTTACGGGTTGGTGACCGTAATATCACTCCTTTACGTCAATATATCCGTTTTTACAACGGTAAATGTCGGACAACATTTATTACAGATTTTTACCGTTTTTTACGCCCCACTTTTAACAGTGTTCTTAATTAAATTATTTTCCTTGGTACCTTGTAATTAACTGCTTAAAGATCACTGTCGATATTAAAGACAAAGTTATGGTTATTTAAAAAGGAAGAATTTCATATCATGATTAATATAGATAATTCAATGCTCGTATCCCTATTAATTTACATTGTTATCTAAAACTGTATGGCGGTTGAAGTAATATTATATTTAATCTGGCAGATATTCACTAATATTAAAGATTAGTACAATTTTCATGCAATAATAAAGGTAGGATTTGTTTTATAATATGTTTTCTTGTTTACGTAATTATCTGGAAACAAAATTTGGGTCATAAACATATCCAGTTGATTTAACTAGGCACATAATAAGAGATTAAACGGACGTTTTAACATATAATTTGTGAGATAAAAGTCAACGTATGACACACTTACATGTTTAAAATGTGCAGGAAATCTTTAAATAAGATTAGCTCTATTCTTTACTAAGTACCTAATGCCATTTGCAGTAGATTTTGCTCAGCAATGCTTTTATGTTAACTAAAATGTACAGTACAGTATATGGTTGACTGATTTATTAAAGGTTGCATGTTGTTAAAACGTTTAATAGGTTGCCATGAATACCGTAAGCAAGGAACAGTGTCATTGACCTAGCTGGCATGACGATTAAGACTGACCATACATACATAAGATCAGCACAAAAGCCCCTTTCCACCCAAGCTTGGACCAGGAAGCGCCAGGCAATGGCTGCCGATGACTCAGCCGGTAGGCATATAGACTCCACAAAACCCACCCCATCCTTAGCTCAAAAGGATGGTGAGGTTGCAGGCACTATCAGAAACAAACGAGTATAAACGTAACTCGAACACAGGTCTGGCAGAACGCTAGGGAGGGACGTTAAAAATATCTTAATCAAACCTATCACAACATCTTTTATATCATAACCATCACAGAAGAGGGGCAATGATTTATTATTATTATTATTATCATTATTATTATTAGTAATAGTAGTAGTAGTAGTAGTAGCTAATCTACAACCCTAGTTGGAAAAGCAGGACGCTATAAGCCCAAGGACTCCAACAGGGAGCAATAGTCCAGTGAGGGAAGGAAACAAGGAAATGAATAATCTACAAGAAATATAATGAAAAATTAAAATATTTCAAGAAGAGTAACAACAAGAAATTGATCTTTCATATAATATACTATAAAAACTTAAAAAAAAAAGGGGGGGAGGAACAGGAATAATATAGAGCAGTGTGGCCAAGTGTACCCTCAAGCAAGAAAACTCTACTTCAGGATAGTGGAAATCATGGTACAGAGGCTATGGCACTACCCAAGAATAGAATACAATGGTCTGATTTTGGAGTGTCCTTCTTCTAGAAGAGTTGCTTACCATAGCTAAAGAATCTCATCTACCCTTAGCAAGGTGCTAGTAACCACTGAACAATTTCAGTGCTGTAATTAGATGCTTGAACGAAGAATTGTTATGTAACCTCACTGTTGTCAGGTGTAGGACGACATAAGAGAATGTGGGAAGAATATGCCAGACTATTCGGTGTAAGTGTAGCCAAAAGAAAAATGAGCCGTAATCTGAGAGAGGGACCCAATATAGTGCTGTCTGGGAAAGCAAAGGTCCCAATAACTCTCTGACGGTAGTATCTCAAAGGGTGGCTGGTGGCCTGGCCAATCTATTACCTATTTAAACCTAATTAGGCTTCAACTTTGCCTGCAGATTTAACAATACTGATAAAAAACACCTATTAAATTTTCCAACAGATTCTAGTGTCAAAGCTACCAATCACTAACAGAATATTGAATTGGCTTCACGGTTTATCATAAAGCAAATAAACCATTTTAGGTCCACCATAGTCCCTTATTTTTTTTTTTTTTTTTCATTCTTCTCGACCATCAAGCCAAACCCAGTAATTTTTTCTCTCCCCAAATTTGAAAAGCGATGTTTGTATTTTGTCGGTGACTTGAAAGTCACATCTTATGCAGTACTCAGAAAACATCTCGTAACATAATACTTATCCTGAATGAAACAATGACACCAGAGATAATTTCAAGAATTCTTTCGATCAACAACTCCCCCCTAACCATCACAATGACCGAGGCCTCTTAGGCCTATTTCCTACAACTAGGCCTCCTGCTTATTGCTACTAGGATCTCCCTCGCCTTCGCAATCCATCAGCTTATCTCTCTCCTTCCTCTGTTTTCTAGCATTTCAATAACTTTCCTTCTTCTGTCTCCTTCAGTCGTCTCCCTCCATTTCCCTCCAACTATCCCATTTCTTTGCCGCACCATCTCTGGTTTGCAACTTAAGTGGTTCTTTGGCATCCGGCTAATGGAATGGAGAAGAGCGAGATGACTTTCTTTTCGAGAGTTCTTTTCCCATTCCCCGCTGATAGTTCTGTTTCATCCACCTTTATTTGTGGTTTCCGTCGGATTTAGGGTAATAGGTCTAAGGGAACGGGGGAGTTTCGGGTTTCAGGAAGGACCTCTGTTACAGGAATTCTGGAGCATCTCATAATGAAGGTTCATATCCAGATCATCTTTTTCCCCTAAGTATTTCCTCCTTCTGTTCATCCTTTACTTCTTCTTGTGCCTGATAGATCCCATTGTTTTCCTTGTTCATCACCTAAGAAGTTTACTGGAGTTCCTACAAGTTTTTTATACCAATGTCCATCAAGTGAATTCGAGATACTGTCATTTGTTTTTAGTTAATTTTCCTTTCTATTTTCCGCTAGAAATATCTTTAATTTTGTATTGCACTAATCCATTTTATTTTTGTATTACGAATTCATTCTGCCTTAATTATTTACTAAATTTCGATTTTCGAAAGTGACTTGATCGCATTTCCATTATCGGGGTAAACTACTTTCATACCATTCATAATTACAAAGTTCAACTTATTTTTTTTTTCTTTAGAGTCCGTACTCAACTTCTTCCTGTCCATGCTTCGAATCTTGTTACCTTAGTTGATTCTATAAATGTGTTGCTTTTTCCTTTCAGTCGTTTAGCTCTTCTGAATCTCAAAGTTCCCCTTCATAATATTTGTTCGTAGGCACTTCTATTAGATCTTCATTTAGCATTTTCTATTCGGAGTTTAAATATAGTATTAAGTTTTTCAATATCATATCGATCTAGTTCTTGCATTGATTTAAATTAAGATCAATTGTTTTCAATTCTGATTTTTTTTCTTTACTTTACAAAATAATAACCATTTTGTTGACTCGAGAAACTATTATTAATACCTTGATTCGGAAATCTGTTCATTGCTTCCTCTTCCTCTCTTGTTTTCAGCTTTTCCCCATTTGCTTTTATGGTGGCGGCGCTATTTCATATTAGGTTCTTTAAACCCATCTATTCAGGAGTTGAAACCTCCCTCGAATCGGGAATACGTTGAAGCCTTCTTATGAAAATTGTAAGGCTGAAAACATTCCCTGAAAAGGAAATAGGTTTACAACACCTGAAAATTGTTGAAATTAACAGGACTGCAAATTTCCTTTGAAAAGAGAATGCACTGAAATCATGATGCCAAAGGTCGACTTACAATATTCATTGTAAAAGAGGGCAATTTGAAACCTTCCGTATAATAGATGTTTGAAAAAAATATCTTGAAAACAAATCTTCTTAAGAAACGATCCTCTGTCCTGAGTATCTTGCTCTCTTAGTCCTTTCCCCTCATGAAATTTTCCATTCTATCTTTCTTTCGGAAATTTGTCCTTCTATTTCTCCTCTCGATGTTAATGCCCCTTTTACAAACAAAGCCCTTTTCTCTTTACATTTGAACTTTCTTCGATACTTTGAATGCTCCTCAAATTAACTATTTTCTGATCACATATCTCATCGTGATTTCACACATCCATCTCTAAATCCTTTTTCTTTCATTTCCATTTTTCGGTCTTGGGTCATTCATATCGCCCACGCCATGGCCCCATCAACCTTACCTACGTATTTCTAAAGCTTTATGTCAGAAATTGCACTCATCTTCTTGTCACACAAGATCCCCGATAACTTGCATTTTATCCAAACATACTGCACTCTGTGACTAATTTTTGTACTTCATATTTCCATCTTATGTTACATTTCTCTTAGGTATTCAAAGAATCTAACCCTCTTCCAGGCATATGTGCGCAATTTCACTGTGACCCATTGTCCTACTTTTCCCTCTTCCATATAAATTCTGTCTTTATCATTTTTATCTTCAGGTCTCGATATCCAAGTGGCTGTCTCCACTTTACTAGCCCGCACTTAGCTTCTTTTGTTTACATACCTCGGTTATTGAGTTAACAAGCCCAGTCACCCACCTGCTTCACTGTTTAGTCTATCAAAATTCTAACCCCGAAAAGATTTCACAATTCTAAAAGCAGTCATCTCTCTCTCTCTCTCTCTCTCTCTCTCTCTCTCTCTCTCTCTCTCTCTCTCTCTCTCTCTCTCTCTCTCTCTCTCTCTCTCAGGAATTTGTTTTTGACAGGCACTTTAAAATTTCATTCTAATATTTTCCAACACAAACCTTAGTAATGATTGCAATTTTATAATGTTATACTATGTTCTCAAGACTCAACAAATACAATCATAATCAGTCGTCTAAGCACCCTTTCTACCCAACTTAGGGTAAAGATGTTTAAATTTTCTACACAATTCCCCCCCACCCCCACCCCCACAAGCTCGTGTTCATTGGTTAAATCTATGATGATGTACGTTGACCAGTGTTCGAATATGGGAATTACAGACAGAATCGTCTACGATTCAATTAAAATACCAATACAGTACAAAAAACTTGTTATTACGAGGACATAACCCTTATCTTTCCTGATATAGCCTACGTTTCTATTTAGATAAGAGTTTCAAGCATCAACGACATGTATCCCCAGGTTTAATTTATTTTAGCCACTCCCTTTTTTAAGATAAATTTGTGCATGTCATCTACTGCATGAGTGAAAGATTAAAAATTCTGACTTCTATTACTCATGCTGTATTTTTTATGGTTTTGTTACGTAATTCATGGCAATATAAGAGATTATCTCTCATAAATCTTTTTGGGCCTATAAATCTATATACTAATATTTTCAAATTATTTTTATGAAATTTCTTGTTGAAGTTACATGTTTTTAACACCCTTGAGCTATGGCCTTCGTTATTACTCCTCCAGCAGTTACCTTTACAAATGAAATAGGTTTTGCATTCATACTCTGAAAGCAAATATACACAACCTTAAAGGTATCTGCATTAATTTCTATCTGGTTAACTTGGTAGGGAAACATTCTACCATATTTCAATACACGAACTTGTTTACAAATCACGTTTGTATCTCTGAAATGAGAGGTCAACTAAACAAAGGAAAATTCGCTGACCTAGTTTTCGCTTTTTCTCTATCCTTGTGTGTGCGTGTGAGTCTAATACACACACACACACACATATATATATACATATATATATATATGTATATATATATATATATATATATATATATATATATATATATATACACATATATATACAGTAAATATATATATATATATATATATATATATATATATATATATATATATACATATATTATTATTATTATTATTATTATTATTATTATTACTACCCAAGCTACAACCCTAATTGGAAAAGCAAGATGCTATAAGCCAAGGGGCTCTAATAGGGAAAAATAGCCCAGTGAGGAAAGGAAATAAGGAAATAAATAACCCGAAGAGAACAAATTAACAATAAATCATTCTAAAAAAAGTAATGTCACAAGAGATATGTCATATATAAACTATTAACGACAAAAACAAATATGTCATATATAAACTATAAAAAGACTCATGTCCGCCTGGTCAACAAAAAAGCATTTGCTCCAACTTTGAACTTTTGAAGTTTTACTGATTCAACAACCCGATTAGGAAGATCATTCCACAACTTGGTAACAGCTGGAATAAAACTTCTAGAGTACTGCGTAGTATTGAGTCTTATGATGGAGAAGGCCTGGCTATTATAATTAACTGCCTGCCTAGTATTACGAACAGGATAGAATTATCCAGGGAGATCTGAATGTAAAGGATGGTCAGAATTATGAAAAATCTTATGCAACATGCATAATGAACTAATTGATCGACGGTGCCAGAGATTAATATCTAGATCAGGAATAAGAAATTTAATAGACCGTAAGTTTCTGTCCAACAAATTAAGATGAGAATCAGCAGCTGAAGACCACAGGAGAACAATACTCAAAACAAGGTAGAATGAAAGAATTAAAACACTTCTTCAGAATAGATTGATCACCGAAAATCTTGAAAGACTTTCTCAATAAGCCAATTTTTTGTGCAATTGAAGAAGACACAGACCTTATATGTTTCTCAAAAGTAAATTTACTGTCGAGAATCACACCTAAAATTTTGAAAGAGTCATACATATTTAAAGAACCATTATTAATACTGAGATCCGGATGTTGAGGAACCACCGTCCTTGACCTAATTACAATCAAACTTTGAGTTTTGTTAGGATTCAACTTCATACCCCATAATTTGCACCATGCACTAATTTTAGCTAAATTTCTATTAAGGGATTCACCAACCCCAGATCTACATTCAGGGGATGGAATTGATGCAAAGAGAGTAGCATCATCTGCAAATGCAACAAGCTTATTTTCTAGGCCAAACCCCATGTCATGAAAAGTAATGGGCCAAGAACACTACCCTGTGGAACACCGGATATCACATTCCTATACTCACTATGGTGCCCATCAACAAAAACTCTTTGAGATCTACTACTTAAAAAATCAATAATAATGCTAAGAAACAACCCACCCACTCCCAACTGTTTCAGTTTGAAAACATATATGTGTGTGTGTCTGTATGTGTGTTTGTGTCCATACAGCATAAATGTCTTGAGAAGATTAATGGTTACAGATTAATAACCCATCAATAATAATTGTCTGTGGTACATTATGCGTATTTCCCAACATGCATCTTGATTTTTTATTTCTTGTATAAAAACCGACTAATATAAAGTACAATCTAGTACAGATTCATCAAACGGAGGTGAACATTTCTCTAGATTTTCTTTTTGATTCCGTCAATTTGCAC
The DNA here is from genome assembly GCF_036898095.1 of Palaemon carinicauda. Classification (NCBI taxonomy): domain Eukaryota; kingdom Metazoa; phylum Arthropoda; class Malacostraca; order Decapoda; family Palaemonidae; genus Palaemon; species Palaemon carinicauda. Next base: position 281,584,841 of record NC_090725.1, read on the forward strand.
CTTGATTTCGCTTCGTATATTCATTATTTGCCATATATTACTATCAATATTATTGTTGTTTTCATCTGAGTGGTTACTGCTGATTTCTATACACATACGAAAGGCAATGTATTTTCTAAAATGGTTTATGTTGCAATTATATATATATATATATATATATATATATATATATATATATATATATATATATATGTATGTATATATAGATATAGATATATATACACATATATATATATTCATATGTAAATATATATACACACACATATATATATATATGTGTATATATATATATATATACATATATATATATATATATATATATATATATATATATATATATATATATTTACTCTTTTTTTCTACTTTACAATTACAATTAAAAGGTGAAACCGCATTGCTTGATAAAGAAATGATGTGTACAATTACGTTTACAAAAGAAAAAAAAATTCAGATGAAAATCATAAAGAATTATTACATATTAACAATAAATATTTAGTACCAGGAAAGGACATTGCGGGCATTATTCTTGAACTTGACACACAGCTGGAAATAGGAGAGAGAGAGAGAGAGAGAGAGAGAGAGAGAGAGAGAGAGAGAGAGAGAGAGAGAGAGAGAGAGTGTGTGTCTCTCAGATGTTGTGTCTCCTTTTTTTCTTACTCATTAGGAATGGTGTTTGAAAGTTGTAATTTATTAAAATTGTCCGTTTGAGAATAATTATGCAAAATCAATAAGATAACATTTATATTTGAAAACAATAATGATTAAGATAATGTTTAATGTGCTCTAATAATAATTAATAATAAAATAAAATTATAAAATCTAATGGATTCAGCAAGTGGTTACTGACAAAATAAAAAAGGGTCAATTTTAATATACTAAAAAGCAAGCTTCTGTCTGTATACTTTCATATAAATTCATCGTTCGCCATTAGCTCTTAATGACAATGCCAACTGAGGCCACTCTCATCTTGTCCACATAGTCAACAGAGTCTCATCGTTGACTGATGTAACGTCATTCTTGCAGACATGTCTATGAGCGATCTTTGTCTGCAGTGCCAAATGCAGTGCTTTACATCATAATTCTCATTTATCTTTTGGCTACATGGTCAGCCATGCGAATATTTGTATCTTTATTTTAAAAATATTAAAGATTTCATTGATTGTTCAGCGTCCTACCACAGCATGGCTGGTTTAGCTAATGGGAATATCTGATATTGGTAACATATTAAGTAATCGATAGTTCCAAATTCGACTGTCAAATCATTAAGACTGATATTCTTAATTCATCTGAATAATTCAGGTTTTCCTGTACCATTACGTAAAAACGACTTAAAATCCCCAATATCGTATTTCTCTAAAACTCTGAGTTTAAGAAATAAGGACAATTATATTTGGATTTTTTAATACAATCCCATTTGATGAATTGCCAATATCATATTGATTAAAACAGATACGAAAAGCGATGTGGGAGTAAGAATAAGATAACACAATCTGAACAATATAGATACACCAAAAGACATTATTTACATGTGTATCCTTTGTATATAGTCCTAAGGAGAACACCGCTGTAAAATGGCCCACAGTAAACAAAGGTAGAGGTCACTGCTCCCTTTTATAAATGAAAATTTATGGGCCTTGTTATCATGTTTCCCAAATTTATGGACATCTTCTCTACAGACATACAATGTCAGCCAAAAAGTGGCATACATAAACACACCATATATACATACATATATACATACATATATATATATATATATATATACATTATATATATATATATATATATATATATATATATATTGTACATATATATACTCTCACATTCCTATATATCTATACACACGCGCGCACATACACACACACACACACACACACACACATATATATATATATATATATATATATATATTGTACATATATATACTCACACATGCCTGTATATCTATACATACACACACACATACACACGCACACACACAATATATAATATATATATATATATATATATATATATATATATATATATATATATATATATAATTTATATATATATATATATATATATATATATATATATATATATATGTATGTATATATATGTGTGTGCGCGTGTATGTGTGTCCTTAGGGCTGTGTGTATATATGTTTGAATCCATATATATTTTCTGTAGACTTAATAGGACCTTGTAATCTACAACTGCATAATTAACTATATACTTATAAATGACTAAATTTGATACAGTTTAATAGTAGACTCTATGTATCAGTTAATGTGTTCTTGTCTTATCAAATATATTTCATTGTTATTTTTCAATGAATTGACCTTCCATTGTCCTTTCCATGTCCATAAATCTCAGTCCCTGTCTTTTTACAGAGCTTCAAATCTAAACCTCTAAGAGTCTTTAATTCGCTTTATCTTTCGTGATTTATATTTTCAGAAAGCTCTTACAACAGATAATAGTCATTTAATCAGTATACTCTTTTCACTATTGATTTAATTGTATCGAAATATGTACAGGGTATTTGAAAGAAAATTATTTGAAATTGAAGTTTTCCATTGCACAAATTATTATTATTATCATCATCATCATCATCATCATCATCATCATCATCATCATCATCATCATTATTATTATTATTATTATTATTATTATTATTATTATTAGCTAAGCTAAGGGCAATTTTAATCTATAAAGAAATGGATGTGGATGATTTTCCTTATCGTGATAAATTACGTTCTTCGTCAAAGTAAATTCAAAGCCAAGGAGAGCAATTTAGTTCTTTTGGATTTATTTCAGATGTCTTCCTTTATTTATTCACTACGATTGTATGATCGTCATTATTCGTAAGTGTATGAATACTGGTGTTTAACCGATTGCATTTTCATGATTACAAAGCAATCAAATATGTTCCATATATTTAATTGTATGAAATCAGATGATCTATGGGTGCATTTGCATATTATTTGTTGGGAAGAAATGTATTTTATTTATGAAAGAGCATATTTTCTAATCCCTTTAGTTATGATGTTTTGAGTGAAAATTGTATAATCTAAAGGCTTACTATTAAATTATATCGGGAATAACACCATAGTTTACATTGATTTAATGTCACTAAATATTTAATCATTTTTCCATAGCAGAAAAGAAATATTTATGTTTTATTGAAAAGGTTCGTACAATTCGACTGTCAATCAGAATAGCTTAATGCAAAGCACACTTACACTGTGGACTTAATATCAGTGATATAGAATTCCAAGACAAGCAATGCTTCAGTCTCCGATAATAACAACTTTTTATGATTAGCAGTAAACTTGACACCGGTTCAAAGAGTGGGACTCTTCGGAAACTCGTTCTATTTATAGAATGCATTAACCGTCATTCTCACTGACGTTTATTAATATCATTAACCCTCACGGATGTCTGAACGTAGAGACGGGTACGTTGGGGTCACATATAATAGCTGCTACTTACGTTACTTGCTCTTATTAACAACTTATGGTTTTTATAGTAACGACATTAATAACTACGATATATATATATATATATATATATAATTATATATATATAAATATATATATATATATATATAGATATATATATATATATATAGATATATATATATATAGATATATATATATATATCTATATATATATATATATATATATATGCAACACAAGCCTCGTTTGGTTGTAAATTTTGAATCAGCAATTTAATATTCAAATAAACAAGAAGAGTTGCTTAGTAGTATTTTTCATTAAGAAGTTGTGAGACTAATCGCTGTTTAGAATAGATACTTGTATGAAATCTTCTATTATTATTATTATTTTTATTATTATTATTATTATTATTATTATTATTATTATTATTATTATTATTATTATTATTATCGTCGTCGTCGTCGCTGTTGTTGTTGTTGTTGTTGCTGTTGTTGTTATCATCCTAATTATTATTACAAGCTAAGCCACAACCGTAGTTGGATAAGCAAGATGCTTTAAGACCAAGGGCTCCAAAGGAGAAAAAAGCCCAGCGAGTAAAGGAAACAAGGAAATAAACTACAAGAGACGTAATGAACAATCAAAGAAAAACATTTTAAGAACAAATAATGACATTATGATTATTGACAAACATCTAAATACAACCTAATATTCCCTACCTTTCCAAGTTCAAAAATAACAACAACTAAATTGACATAAATTTTTCCTTGATTCTGTATAACAAATGAGATACAGAACAGGTGAACACTGAATCATCATTAAACGTATGTAAATTTCATGATTATGAATTTGTAAGTTAAGTTCCAGAGTTGATGCTTCAATTTATTAGTCAACAATGTAAAAGTTATATGATTCATCTCTCTCTCTCTCTCTCTCTCTCTCTCTCTCTCTCTCTCTAATAATGTCTAATCTATATATAAGATAGGATATATATATATATATATATATATATATAATATATATATATATATATATATATATATTTCGCCGCTGAAATATTGATATATTCCCTCTAATATCAATGTAAAAACTATGAAAATTAATTTGCACAAAAAACCTAAATTATATGAAAAAAAAAGTTTTTGTATCGTGAAACACCAACATAGAGTAAAACTGATGAATAGATCATGTTCCATATGACGTAACTGTTGACCTTGGAAAATAGTAAAAATCTCAGTGAGCGAAGAAAAGTAAGCAAGCTATCACTGTACATGGGAATAATTAGGGAAACATTAAACTGACTGGAACTGATAGACATAGACAGAAGAGTCAAAGAGCATTAAGATATATATCATCAACTATACAGTAGCTGACAAAGATTTCAGTAGTCAGAGTGATTGATTGGAGTATAAAAGTGGCTGCCAGTTCTATCGGGAAAAATCTTCTATATGAGGAACAAATTGGGAAAAGAGGCTACCTCTAATGTCCCCTATATAATAAAGAGGAAGTGCCTGGCTCTCTCTCTCTCTCTCTCTCTCTCTCTCTCTTCTCTCTCTCTCTCTCTCTCTCTCTCTCTCTATATATATATATGCATATATACATACATACATATATTATATATATATATATATATATATACTACATAAAAAAATTTTTTTTAGGTCACGCTCAGGCGGAAAAATTATTACTACTGATCTACCCCCGGGGAGATGAAGTAGTCATACTCTGGTGGGAGGAGTTTTATATATATATATATATATATATATATACATGTATAAATAAAACAAGTCGTAATTTTGGACGGGTTGCGTTTACTAGTCATATATGAAAGGACCAAATAGAATAAAGCAATCACATAGGAAATTCGTGATTAGTTTTATTCCAGTTCAAAGAAATTTAAAATTATGTCACAGAAATTCTCCATGGAAAGACATTACTGTGATATGGAAATCCTTTGCTACGCACGAGGAATCAAAATCTCACTTTCATGTGAAGCCTGGTGAAAAGTAGGTGGATGAAAAAAAAAGGATATTTGTTTTATCCGAAAATAAAATAAAAACATATAATATGATTTTGAATAATGCTTTACCTTGAATTGAAATATAATATATCCGGTTTGAAATACATAGAAATGATTACGAAAACCTATGTAAAATCAATGCTAGAATATGAATTAATTTACTATTATCGGGAAGTAATGATTAAAACCTATTTTCATACAGGTGAAAAAATAAAATCGTTAATATCACTATGTCTAGAAGGAAAGACATATCATGGAAATCTTATTGCACATGGTCTTTTCCGATATGATATATAAAAATATTTCTATATTACATACATTACAAGAGATTGTACAGATATTCTACGGTGAATAAGAATACACACTGTACTCCTTTCCATGACGTACAGAATAGGCATACGTCAGAGTGTAAATTTATCATCATCGCCACCCTCTCCTCCTACGCCTATTGACACATAGGGCATCTGTTATATTCCGCCAGTCGTCTCTATCTTGAGCTTTTACATCAAAACTTCGGCATTCATCATCATCTACGTCACGCTTCATTGTCCTCAGCCTTGTAGGCCTGGTTTTACCAACTCTTCTGGTGCTTTGTGGAGCCAAATGAAAGTTCAGTGAACTAATCTCTTTTTGGGAATGCGAAGAGCATGCCCAACCCATCTCCATCTGCTCTCACCATGATCTCATTCACATATGGCACTCAAGTAATACCTCTTATAGTTTCATTTCTAACCCTACCCTGCCATTTAACTCCCAATATTCTTCTGAGGGCTTTGTTCTCAACTCTACAAATTCTCCTGAATGTTGTTTCATTGTCATACCAGGACTCATGTCCACAGAGTAACACAGATCTCTCTTAACTGATATGTAGTCTGATTTTTATTTGTAATTTCAGACGATTTGATTTCCAAATTATTCTTAACCTAGCTAATGTCTGGTTTGCTTTTTTCAATCTTTCAATAAACTCAGATTCTAAAGATTTTGTATTAGAAATCATAGTTCCTAAATATTTATATGATTCCACCTAATTAATCCTTTCTCCTTCCAATGACATTTCATCTTCCATTGCTTATTTGCTTATTCTGTTCTCATTATCTCTGTCTTTTTTTTCTTTTTTATTTATCTTGAGCACAACCTCGTGTGATATTTCACTCCTTCTGGTAAGCCAGCTGTGCATGTCCTGTGGCTTTCTCCTAAAAAGGAAAGCATCATCAGCACACACCGGGTCAGTTAATTTACTGTTACCAGTCCAGTCCTTTTCCACCATCCCTAACTGTTCTATGCATTACAAAATCCATGAAAAAGATAAACAACATAAGTGACAACATATTTCCTTGGAGTACTCCAATGTTCACTGGAAATTCATTTGATTGGACTCCAATTCATTTTCTTAATAAATAACAAAATAACTCCGTAAAAGAGGATGTAAAAACATTTCCTCGAGGTTAACAACGAATTTATGAAAGTAAAAATATATATTTGTATTTTTTTTCTAATTTCAGCATATGATGAGGTTTTGAGTACAATTCAGCATTTGAGAGTATCGTGAAACTTTATATAAAATATATAATATTCAGAAAAATACAATTCTAATAATAGCTGGAAATACTGGATCGTACGCACATAAGCTAGCCGGGATAACGTCAATATTTTTAAATTCAAGGACACTGTTTCCGTTTTAATCTTATTCACTCGCGTATAATAATACCAAAATCATATAATTTGAATAAAAATCAATGTTGGCAACTAGCACAATAAATATTGATACAGATAAAATCTTTATATTGGTTTGAAATATACTTAAAATGTAAATACCTCTTACACCTCACTCGGTCTAATGTAATTTTCTGCTTCATACCCAAATAAGAATATTCGTTATAGACGAAAAATGGAAGGGGAATGGTTGTAGTCTGGGATAAAAATATGGAAAGAAATGTGTAATTGAAATATTTGTGAGGAAAGGTATGTCATTAATTCGGGAAATTATTTAGCAAATAACGAAAATATTATAATTTGTAACATTGGCTTATTTATTTAACTAATAAAGAGGAATGATGGGAAAATAATATATAAATATATGAATAATATATATATATATAAATGTGTGGTATGTAAGAGTAAATTAAGACTAGAATGCTCACATCTGATATAAAAAAAAAGTCACGTTGACTTCGTGGAGGGGAAAGGGAGACATTTGAAATGCCGAAAAAGAAATAAAGAAATATGTTCCCCCAAATTCTCGAAATTCTTTCGTTAACTTTGAGCATACTTATATTAAGGAGTGTAAGGAATGTTTATTAGTAGGGCCAAGAATTTGTTCTTTATCATATCTATATGTCCATTCCACATGGTATGTCTTAATGATGTTTTCGAAGTGAAAACAACCACCTCTCTCTCTCTCTCTCTCTCTCTCTCTCTCTCTCTCTCTCTAGTAAAAAACCAAACCATATATATATATATATATATATATAAATATATATATATGTATACGCACACACACGTGCGCGCGCACATACACACACACACACACACATATATATATATATATATATATACATATATATATATATATATACTGTATATATATGATTATTCAATATTGTCATCATAAAAGCAAACAATGAAATGGAACAATATAACTATATAACTGTAATAATTTCTTAGACATTTTCCATATTAGACAAAACCAAAAATTACATTTTCTATTTTCAGAAAGCCTACTGAAATCTTATTATATTAAACTAAAAAAAATTATTCTTGTCGTTCTGACAATAATAAAATCCTCTTTATTTACCTTTTCCTTCATTTTTCTGAAGACAAAGTATAGGTATCCTCGAATGAAGAGAAAATTAAATAAAAAAATCTAAGAATGTTACTAACTTATGCTATACTGAAAAGAAAAAAAAAACAGATTATTATTTATAACTTACAGATAGAAAACGTAGTAAATACATTAAATTCTAAATCTTTCTTATCATAGAGATTATTCAAATATCATCTAACATTTGATAAAGAATTTATGGTAACAGGTCATTCAAAAATATTATAATTATATACAGCCAATATCATATGTTCAGAATGTAATTCATCCCAATTCGGTTAAAAATCTCAAGTCATATACTGTATATGATTAACTGATTAAAAAGTCTATAATCTACACACATATCATACTTTAGCAATTATGAACTGATCAAAATCCGACAGAGTAAATAGGGTTAATGACATCCCCCCCAAAAATATTCTGGAACAAAAGTAATTTCTATTATGACTGAATTAAATGTCAATTCCTACATGGGTTTGTTTTCCATTTATCCTACTGCATATTATCATCTTTTAAATCTCACTGCAACATAATGATGTACCCATAATATGTACCCCAGTATAATTACGATGAATCCGAATGCATCATAATGAGTGTAACGATGTCAGAGGACGAGAGTACTAACTCCTATCAAGTTTAAAATGTTTCCTTTTAAGTCTTAATTCTTGATGTCAAACCATACGATTCATGAAATTACTTTAAGGCCGACAACGTCTGGTTTTGATTCATAATGCTGACTATAGTCCATTTCTTTTAGCGATGCATATTTGCACCAACTCACAGCGGTGCCCCTTTTAACTCGGAAAAGTTGCCTGATCGCTGATTGGTTAGAATTATCTCGTCCAACCAATCAGCGATCAGGAAACTTTTCCGAGCTAAAAGGGCACCGCCGCGAGTCGGTGCAAATATGCATCGCTAAAAGAAATGGACTATAGTCCTCAAGCTTAACCACCTGATCAAGTGATCACCGTTGTTAATAATGGTTGATCATCATCTCTTTTAAAGTACTGAGTGTGTTTCTTTACACTAATAAACCTAGATTCAAATACACAACTGGTTCATGGATTATTTACCATTCTTAGCCAGAAAGATAAGTGAATATCTGTAGAGACACATTGAAGGAGTTTTAGATCATGAGAATGCTATGTAAGAAGAATGTCTCAAGAGGTACTCTTTGGAATTTTAAGTACGGTTGACGATATTTCTATATTTAAACAGTTGAACCAAATGCAATTTTTTTTATATGATTCTTGGTTAATTCTACGATATTCATAAAACAAATGAACATATACAGTTTTTTCAAAATTATTCTTTTCTTTCAATACGCATATACTGTTGCATGCGCTTTTCTAATAGACACTTGACAGAGAAATACATTAAGAATTAGCAATATACCATGAATGTAATTATCATTGATATATCATCATAGGGTAAATGAAAATCATTACTTTCTGTACACACCAAGTTTACTTTGCCTTTATACATTAGCAATGGAAAAAATACTCATACAAAAGAAATAAACATTGGAATGTTTTATAGTTAAATAGATACTTTAAAATCTACAAATTAATTCTCTTGTAATTGTAAGTCATGTATTACCTAATTTCGAAATAGATTCTAAATGTTTTTCAATTCTATGAGATAATATTTTTGACTAATCTATAATGGCCAAAAATTCTGTTTCAAAGTAGTTAGAAGAGGATTAAGTATTGTAAGATGTTTTTCTTTAAAATATAGGCATGAAAGTGACTCTAGAAATGTTATAGATGACGTTCTATGGGTAGTGATCTCGACCCATTAACTTTACATATTATACTTGATTTGTGATTTTTGCCTAGAAACCTAGCTCACTGTGTATGCAGATAATGCTCTTTGTTTCAAGTCGTGAGGTTATCATATCAGATGCTTCCCAAACTCATTAGCATATGGAATAGCATACAATACCGAGCATTCTGGGAAACATGGCAATTGCAAGGTTATAGACCTTACATTTATATAGGTGCATAACCATTAACGTTTACGGCAATTTAGACTAATAAACAAATCCCATATGACAATGCTAACGAGAGGAAGGAAACACTAGGGATACATGCTACTAAGATTGCCAAAAGCACCCCGTCCCGTCCTTCTCTTCAAAATGGTAATTAGTATAAAGAAATTGGTTTCTTATATTCAAGGGGCAGAAATGATAGATATATTCACACGGGGCATAACAAAATATATATATAAAAAAAATCAGTGCATCGTATATTTTTTATGTTTAACACGCTGATTTAAGTCTCTACTCTTTTGAAATATCTATTTTAAGGTTTCTGCTGTTCTCAATATATTTTATTCTAATTTTTCATTACTTCTGATGTATTTATTTCCTCGTTTCATTTCCTCACAGGGTTTTTTTTTCATAC
>NC_090725.1:281600524-281610524 GCF_036898095.1 Palaemon carinicauda
GGTAGAAATCAAAGAACTTCATGGATTTTTTTTTCTTTCTTTTTTGACGTGTAATTTAATTTCTTAACAATTGGTCCGGTAAAAATATTTTCTGAGGTTTCACCTATTATTGTATGTTTTTATAGAATATCAATAGGATAAAATATTTCACCTGTCCGCTAATCTACTTGATACTCAACTATAATCCTTGAGACAACTGTACAGCCAAGTGCTATTTTAATGTCAGGACTCGAAACGCTAAAATAGTTCAAGTCAAATACTCTCCAAGTACGAAACTATTATTATTATTATTATTATTATTATTATTATTATTATTATTATTACTATTATTATCATTACTATTATTATCATTATCATTATTACTTGCTAAGCTACAACCCTAGTTGGAAAAGCAGGATGCTATAAGCCAAAGGGTTCCCACAGGGAAAATTACCCAGTGAGGAAAGGAAATAAGCTACAAGAGATGTTTACAAATATCAATATTGAAATAAATCTTTCATATATAAACTATAAAAACTTCAAAATAACACGAAGAGAAATAAGATAAAATAGTATACCCAGGTGTACCCTTAAGCATGAGAACTCTACCCAAAGACAGTGGAAGACAATGGTACAGAGGCTATGGCACTACCCAAAACTACAAAAGAATGGTTTAATTTCGGAATGTCCTTCTCCTAGAAGAGCTGCTTACCATAGCAAAGGAGTATCTTCTACCCTTAAAAGGAGGAAAGTAGCTCCTGAACTAGTACAGTGCAGTAGTTAATTCTTTGAGAGAGAAGAATTATTTGGTAATTTCAGTGTTGCTGGGTGAATGAGGACAGAAGAGAATGTTTAGAGAATAGGCCAAACTATTCGACGTATGTGTCGGCAAAGGACAAATAAGCCGTAACTAGAGAGGGGGTTCCAATGTAGTACTGTCTGGCCTGTCAAAGAACCCAATATCTATCTAGCGGTAGTATCTCAACGGGTGGATGGTACCCTGGCCAACCTACGGCCTATAAAATTATCATTATAATTATGAAGAGCATTAAAATGCAAACTAAAAAACAGAATGCATAATCTCCCAAGAACAATATTTGGTGTTAGTTTCATATACAATAATCGTATGGCATATACTGTATATGCGAAAATCGTTTTATGTGCAATAATCCAATGACATATATTTGCGAAAAGTTACTCTTTCCTCTTTGAGTTACGAATGCATAAACGCAAATTACTACAGTATATAAAGAAGCGTTCATGCATAGGAAAATAGGTGTATAAAATACTTCAACATATATTGGATTTGGTTTCAATGTATATTTATATGAAGTAACGCAAATAACCACATAAAACAGAGGGAAATCAAACATGAAAACTAACCGAACGATATTTTTTTTTTAAATCATAGTATAAATATGAAACAAAAAGGAATATTGTAATATATTCCATACCCAAATATTACTCTCATAAAAAAAAAAAAAATCCCTGCTAGGTAAATTTGGTGTTTGTTCAATTTGTATGATGAGTTTCGTTTTCTATTGATGGAAAATTTAAACAAAATAATGGAAAATTCATAGAAATGTACACAAGGATACAATGAAGACAATAAAATAAAAGGTAGTGAATAGAACATAAAAAAACCAAGACCTCTCATTTTTTACACTGTCCCGATTGTCGGAAAATATTAATCAACAAATGTCCTTCATTTGTAAACAATCGAAGTTACCTTTTTAAAGACATATCGAAAAAATGCCGTTGCCAAAAAATTTAACAATACATATATCGCGAGTAAATTATTATTGATAAAACGAACAGATTCATTTGCTGTATAAAAGTTAATTCATAATGCTGATTAGCAAGGATATTTATTGTTTCCTGAAGAAAAGTATAATTGATTTTTATCATTAATTCATCCGGGAAGGTAAAATAAATAAATATTAGATGAATACGAAAGTGATAAATTTATGAACTGATTACGAAATAAATAAATGAACAACTATACAAATAAAAAAGAATGATTCAGGTAGGAGGATTGATAAAACTTTAAAGTGTTTATAACTTGTGTATTATTAATAATGAAGAAGTAATTACCACCCAGTTGTGTCTTATATTCCTTGGGAGATTATTTGAATCTCTCTCTCTCTCTCTCTCTCTCTCTCTCTCTCTCTCTCTCTCTCTCTCTCTCTCGCAATGTGCTACAGCTGCAAAACCATCTTTTCTTTACGACCCGGGTTTAGTACTACCTTAGGACTTGGTAGAATGGGATTTTTCTTTTCCATTTCTCTCGTTTTCTTCACAACACCCCCCCCCCCCCCAACCCCCGTGTCCTTACAGCCTCCACGATCTCTTCTCACGCTTTCTCTTTCTCCTGTATGTATGAATGTATATATTACGTAAGAAACTATTTGTGCATTAGCAGTTTCATTAGCACTTTTTCTTACATCAAATTGGTATACACGAATATCAAACAATATCTGTAAGTTGAAGTGGCTGGTAAGGAACCCTTTTTAAAGCATAAAAATTTCGTAAATGATATCGCTTGATTCGTCAACGCAAAAGATAAAGTAACGAGACATTCCCCTTAATGAAATCTGCATCATCAGTTACAATCTGATTCTGAAACAAGTATTCAACAGCTGGAAATTTTCTCAACATTAAGATGCCTTGTTAGGAGACTAAAATTACTACCCTTTATGCTTCAAAAGGTGTAACATAGGAGGAAAGTTAAAGTTTCACAATGATACTATACTCATTAATTGACAAAAATGAAAAAAGAAAAACAAATCCAACTCGAAATATTAATTATTTGGTGTCCTTATAATATAGATTAGGCTTCTCCCCAAAACATTCAATGCAAGTGAAATAAAGAAAAACAAACAGATATGAACTATAACTACACACGCTCACATATATTATGTATATATATATACTGTATTATATATATATATATATAATATATATATATATATATATATATATATATATATATATATATATATATACACACACACACGATATATTATACTTATCAAGAGCATTGTTCTCTAGTCTTCGGTAGTGCCATAGCCTCTGTACCATGGTCCTCCGCTGTCTTGGGTTAGAGTTCTCTTGTTTGAGGGTACACTCGGTCACACTACGCTATCCTATTTCTCTTCCTTTTGTTTTGTTAAGTTTTTATAGTTTATAGCATCCTGCTTTTCCAACTAAGGTTGTAGCTTAGCAAGTAATAATAATAATAATAATAATAATAATAATAATAATAATAATATAGGAGATATTTATTTTAATGTTGTTGTTCTTAAGATATAAAATTTTTCCTTGTTTCCTTTCCTCACTGGGCTATTTTCCCTGTTGGAGCCTCTGGGCTTATAGCATCCTGCTATTCCAACTAGGGTTGTAGCTTAGCAAGTAATAATAATAATAATAATAATAATAATAATAATAATAATAAACTGAAATATGTCCTCGTAAAAGGAGGCGATCCAGGATTATCCCAAAAATAATATCAATCCCTTTTTAGACCAAAATATTTAGCTTCAAAAATTTCAAACATTTTCTTTCTTCATATTCAACATCAACACTTCACTTTCATGGGGGAGACTTAATTCAACAATCCCTTCATTTATTTCTTGACTTCTGCAATTGAAACAAATATCATGCCCATATTAGCACATATTCATCTGCATTCACTTCCCATCCTCTTTTGAGACTCACCCCTTCTCTCATCTTGCCAAAACCCAAAACATATACTCCTATATACTTATATGAATAAACTACTTCAATTCATCCACTACCGATACTATTTCTTATTACTACATTTCTCTTGCTTCCAGCCAATCTACTTAACTTACTATTTCTTGCATTTACTCTCAACATCCTCCTCTTACAAACCCTTTCAACATTTTGCAGTGACTTTACTGTCCATCAACGCAATATCACCTGCAAACATCCACCCTTCCACATCCTATTCAAAACCTATTTTCAAACCCTTCAATATTGAGGGTAGATCTGCTAATCACTCACTACCTTATCACATAGTTTCGCCCATAATGATGTTGAAAAGCATTAGGCATATAAGTATAAGTAACCTTTGTTTTACGACTATTTTTTCTCCAATCCAGTCACTCACTAGCCTACATACTCAAACACATGCTTAAATTTATCATAAAACTTCTAATTGCTCTAGAAAATCTATAATCTGTAAATAAAAATGCCAATCCTCTCCATATTGCTTCTACATCTCTTCTACCATAGGCATTTACTTAAGTCCCTGTTGTTTCATAAAACATTTTAACTTGCACCACCATCCTTCCCTACCCCAAAATTGTATTCCCAATAAACCCCACTATCCTGTGCCTTACTTTATTAACCAGAATTCTACCTTACCACTCTCACTTTTTACTAACTAAAGTTTTACCACTGTAATAATTTTGATCTTTATATTTATACGAAGAGAAGTTAGACATCTCACACATTCTTTTGGTTTACTCCCTCGTACAAAATTAATTTAAATGCTTGCATAAGCCTTTCTCGTTTGTTAAATATATATATATATATATATATATATATATATATATATATATATATATATATATATATATATATATATATATATATATATATATATATATATATATATATATATTTATATCTATATATCTATATATACAGATATATATATATATATATATATATATATATATATATATATATATATACACACACATACTCACAGTAATATATATGTACATTATATATACTCATATATACACATTTATATATACACATATGTGTATAAATATATACATATAATGGAGAAAAAAATATAAATGGTATATAGTTTTTCATTTTTTCCTTTTAATTGTCTCTCGAAAGAGAGATCATTATCCTCAAATATGGCCATTCTCCGAAATCCCCCATCATTAATCATTTCTTGGACAGGACCTATATTTCAAGACTAAAGAAAAACTAATAGGAAAAATATAAAACTATAAAATGATAACTTGGTGACTGATATAAAGTGTATTGCTATTGGGTTTTTCATTGCTGTCAAATAATTACTTGCTTTGGTGTTCAATAACTAGAGATTTCATATTACTTGTGTTTGATTATGGAGATTATCATGAAAATTATAATACCATGTTATTACGTACACCCAATATTTTTATTAAACCTTGATTATGAAATATATAATATGATTCCTATATATAAATTAATCATCAACATCGCTTTGTTTGTAGTTGAACTTTTTGTTATTTCCCATTTAGTTCTTTATAATATTAAAACTGTATAAAATAAAAGCAAAAAAGTATTATTTGTGATCATTTCATACCTTATATATCCAAATAATAATAATAATAATAATAATAATAATAATAATAATAATAAAAATAATAATAATAATAAAAATAATAATAAAAATAACAGTAATAATCAAAAAATAACAATAACAACACTTAAATTAATAAAATTATAATGATAATAATTAAAAGACCACAAATGTCTACATAATAAAAAAACCTTAAGAACGACTAAGGCATTTGCCACTCAAAAATCATATATGGAAAGAAAAAACAAAAATAAAAAATGTCCACAAGTATCTCTTTGTATGCTCTCTCATTACTTGAAAACAAAAACATGAATATGTAAATCCTAAATGACTCTTCTTTCCTGTTTTTGAAAGAAGCGAGGTGAAATAAACATCGGAATGTCAGCGAAAACAATGTTAGCAGCTACTAATGCTGGGAAGAGAGTATCGTTATTCATGCCTCAGAGAAACAAATTGAAAAACTGTATTCTTTTTCCTAATTATTATCATTATTATTATTATTATTATTATTATTATTATTATTATTATTATTATTATTATTGGGTAAGCTATAACCCTAGTTAGAAAAGCATGATTCTATAAGCCCAAGGGCATCATCATCATCGCCATCATCATCATTATTATCATTATTATTATTATTATTATTATTATTATTTCATCATGACCATAAATATTATTACTATTATCATCGTCATTACCATTATTATTATTATTATTATTATTATTATTATTATTATTATTATTATTATTATTATCAGCTAAGCTATAAACCTAGTTGGAAAAGCATGCTGCTATAAGCCCAAGGGCTCCAACAGGGAAAAATAACACAGTGAGGAATGGAAACAAGGAAATACATAAACTACAAAAGAATTAATAACGATAAAAAAAACCTATTTTAAGATCACTAACAGCATTAAATTAGTGTCTGCCGTAGGTCATATATTTATTATCAATGTCTGCACTCCTACTTCAGTCCTACATTTTTGCTTTATCTATTCAAATCGTCTATGACCTTTTGCAATTCCTCCCATAAATCCCTAAACAGAGCCATGTCATCTTCAAATCTTAAGTTGTTAAGGAATTCCCCATTAATATTAACTTCTACTGTTCCCCAATGTACATATTTAAAAAAATTCTTCAAAGTATGTTATGACAAATTTAGGAGAGATAGGGTCTCCCTGTCTAGCACCGGTAACAATTGGAATTTTCTCACTATCTTTATGTAGTTTTAGGTTTTATGCATTTCCTGCATACTGTAAATCTATTCAAGTGTTCTTAAATAAGATTCATCTTCCTTGTCTTTAAAAGGATTTCAACACTGCTGAACTTTTGGCAGGATGAAAAGCTTTCCCATTGTCTATAAACACCATACATGGTGGTTTTTCATATATATATTTATATATATATATATATATATATATATATATATATATATATATATTATACATATATATATAATATATATAATATACATATATATATATATTATACATATATATATAATATATAATATATATATATATATGTATATATATATATAAATATATATATATTATAATATATATTTCTATAGGTTACATATATCAATGTTAATGTTAGAAAAAAGTACTACGTATTCAGTTTTTATCAGAAACAAAACATTCCTGTTCCAACTCATATAATTCTAGCATTGAGCAAATACATCAACCTCTACAAGACAGCTCATTCTAACTTGGAGGCTGGAAGTAACAATGTAAAAATAACACGCTAACCAAAGGCAGAAGTAATAAGTTTTTAAGAAATATGAAAAGTTACTACTAATTTACAATAAATTTTAATATCTTTTTCAATGATGAAACTACATTTTGAAATATTTCATGGATTATGTTACATTCCTTAAAAAAATAGCACTATAGTTATCCTGCTCTTATTACTAAATCACACACTGTATAGATAGTATCTAAATATATAGCAAATACTCTCTTCATTTTGTTTCCTTTGAAAATAAATACCTAATTTAATGGTTAATCTCAAATTACACACCAAAATATAATTCATGGTTGCATTACAATTAATTCAGGGGAAAACAGGTTGAAACCTCCACATTTAAATTACAACAGACATATCCATGAGGTTAATTTACGTTGCCGAGTAATGGCACGATACGGCAATAAACATTTCCCTTGGCATTGCCTTTGCATATAATATTAAACCCAAACACTGTTCTAAATTGGTAAGCCGTTAGTCCTGTGTAACAATTATGATGAAAAGCTGTACAAATCTCATTGACTAGTGAAATTAATTTGATAAGCTTGTCAATTCTTTTACTGCAGAGAAAGAATTTAATGGTGTCTGAGATATACATGTATACATATAGTGTGTTTATATATATATATATATATATATATATATATATATATATATATATATATATATATATATATATGTGTGTGTGTGTTTGTGTTTATACATATGTGTGTGTGTTTGTGTTTATACATATAGTGTGTTTATATATATATATATATATATATATATATATATATATATATATATATATATACATATATATGTGTGTGTGTTTGTGTGTGTAAACAGAGAGAGAGAGAGAAAGAGAGAGAGAGAGAGAGAGAGAGAGAGAGAGAGAGAGAGAGAGAGAGAGAGAGAGTAGCTAACTGGATACATATTTACGCAAAGACGCAGGCATGTATTATATGTACATACATACATACATACATACACACACACACACACATATATATATATATATATATATATATATATATATATACATACACACACACACACATATATATATATATATATATATATATATATATATACACACACACACATATATGTGTGCCAGTGTGTGTTTGTTTAACCTGAAAAATAGTAATATACTCGATAATGATTGCCATAAGAGTTACTATCCCTAGTTATTTTTAATATCAAACACAGATTTCATTGTTTTATATATAACGGAAATACAAATTCCAAGGCAATTTTGAATTTTGATTTCCGAGCTGAAAAAAAAAAAGTCGTTTTTAATAGTCATTTTCAATTTTCAGTCAAATTAAAACCTTTCGGTTATACAATATCAAAATGGTCAGAAAAATTATTCCATGTTTGGTGTAAAGGTTTGTCGTATTAGTTATAACGAGTTTTGACCTTATAATTAGGAATGCCAGTCCAGTGACAAAATTAAAATTACGCCATCCAACTAAATTGAGGAGTGATGAAAACCTTCATTTAGGCCCGATATTATTTGGCGCAGAATTGCACGGGCTTTGTAGAATAGTATTGATATATGATATGAACAACACGGTTGTGTTTAAAAAAAAATATATATATATATGTATATATATATATATATATATATATATATATATATATATATATATATATATATATATATATATATATACACATATCAGCTTTAAGGCCGTTATTGGCATGTAGGGCTAAGACTGAGGTCATTCAACTATAACAGTGTTCTAAAAACTGACCATATACTAAACAAATGGATAGTAGACAAGCACCCTTTTCATCCGAGCTAGTACCATGGAGTACCAGACAATAGCTGCTGGTAACTCACCACGTAGATCTTTGGGATCCTTTGCAATCCAGATCCATAGCTCAAAAGAACAAACACTACTGTGTTCACTGAGGAAATTTCTGAGCCATGAACAGGAATCAAACTGTAAATTCACAGAATTAAAATCTCCCTTAACATTTCGTATAGCTGGAAATGTTTACTTCAAAAACCTGATTTGAAGAGATGTAGAAAATACACCTTAACTTTCTAGTGGCCTATTATCGGATTATGATTGTGAAAGCATTTTTGGTACATTGAAGAAGACCCTTTGGCTTAGACAAGGATAAGGGATAGCTGATTAAGTTCAAGACAAAATGAAAAAAAAAAAGTTCTATGGTCTACAAGTTTGATTGGTCATTCTTATCAAATCTGCGTATGGTTGATGTAAAGTTTGGGTTAATGTACATGGCAACCAGATAATGTGATGCGCCAAAAAAAAAAAAAAAAAAAAAAAAAAAAAAAAAAAAAAAAAAAAAAAAAAAAAAATTTTTTTTAGAAATCCTCATCGTACCTTGAAAAAAAGGCCAGATTATTCTTATAAAACAAATGATTTGATTAGATGAAATTATTAAAAATTATTAAACTTAGTGCTTAATTTTAATACTGCATTTGACCGTGTCAATCATGAGGCCCTTGTTTACAAACTTCAAAAGATTGGGACAGGTGGAACTTTTCTAACATTTTTATCGTATTTTAAGTAATAGATTGAAATGAGTTGTTGTTCATGTCATTTCTTATGCCTACTCCAAATGTAACTAAAGCTGATTCTTCTCTCTTCTTTTGTCATATTTTACTATTGCATTCCCCCCCCCCCCCCCCCCCCCCACAAATGTAAATTGGAACGCTTGCTGTTTATGCATGATACTCTAATGAATGGGTGTAGGTGATATGAAATTCAGTAGGTAATATATAATTTGAAAATTGTTTAATATATGAGAAAACTGGACAAGATTAAGTCATGATGGTAAATTGAAATTGTGATGATAGAGCAATGAAATGTAAAACAGATGATGGAAAGAAGTGGCTGGTTCATATAAGCACAAGAGGGAAAATGTAAGATTGATTTCCCATCCTAACTATTACTATACAGTACCCAATACACTATGCAAGCAGTT
>NC_090725.1:281615524-281618634 GCF_036898095.1 Palaemon carinicauda
TTAAAGAAAACCATGAACATCGACTAATTTGTTTGTTTACACAACGCCTACCTGCAGAGAGGAAATGTAGATTAATTAAAGCAGAAATGCTTCGTTTATAAATACATATATCAACACGCTTAATACCCAAAGCCCTTGTCGCATATATAACACTAAGTCCCGGATATCTCTGACTAACTTAACATAGCCTGAATAGCTCATTTGATTTGAGATGAAATCTAGACGAAATGTTGAACACTTTGGTCTTTGAATTAATCCGATGAACAATCTCAAGCTCAACATTTTGGATCCATATCAAATAAGATTTTGTTCCATTTTTCTGGTTTTTTATAATGATTACGTATTACGCTAGTTAATCTTCTAATATTATAATAATGAAGTATAATAAAATAAAACATGCTTAACATAAAATAGCACAGCAATGTTCTGTACATTATTCTTTGTTATCTAATATGACACAATAAAGGCTAAATATGAATAACTTCACTAAACAGCTGTTGCAATTGCTTCACTTCAAGTCAATAAACGTAATCCCCTTTTAGGTATAGACTGAAGTGGTTCTTAGTAAAAGTACGAGAGTGCAATGAACCCTATACACAGAGGATGAAGACCATTATGAAGGAGAATTAATACATAAGCCCCACTATATCTTGAAAAGAAAAGAAGACCACCAGTCTCACATAGGAAGGGAAACAAATCCCGTTTCTCTGACGAATCCCCAGTCAATCGTTGGAACTAAACAATCTTGTTATTGGAGGTACTCTTTTTCAACACAAGAACATCCACAAGTATACATGTGGCATTTACAAAAATCAGATAGATCACATTGCCATTCATAAAGAACGAAGGAGAACTCTGAGAACTGGGTCACCAACCACCTTCGAGTGCTCCTTTAAAAGAGACATAGTCTCCAGATTTACCTTAGAATGACCACCACGTGCCTTTCTAAAAGGATTGTCTGTCATACAGAAAAATTTTTTTATACAAGTATAAGTGACTTGATGTAATACGATTCTGAAGACTCCTGTAAGCCTCTCAGATGAGGCTTGAAGAACTCTCATAGAATAAAGCAATGCACAAATTTGGTTAAATCGGGTCCTTGAGCCAAAAATGCGAATACACTATTTCAAAATATTCATTTTTGGTCCCAAAAAAGTCTCGAAACTTCATCAAAAGCTCCATTAATGATTACGTTTTCTATTCAATAATAATAATAATAATAATAATAATAATAATAATAATAATAATAATGATAAAAATAATAATGAAAATAATAATAATAATAATAATAATAGGAGGTTGTCCAAGGTACCAACCACCCTCAGAGATACTAGCACTAGAGAGTTATTGGGTCCTTTGATTGGTCAACTAATACTACTGTGAATCCCTCTCTTCTTACGGCTCATTTTCCTTTGCCTACACATAACCAGAATAGTCTGCCTAATCTTTACATATCAACCTTTTTCTTCATAGTCTTGACAACACTATGATGACCGTCAATTTCTTCTTCACTTCAGGCGTTAACCACAGGACTGTAATTGTTCAGTGGCTACTATCCACTTTGAGAGGGAAGAGACTCTTTAGCTATGATAATCAGCTCTTCTACGATAAGGATACTGCAAATTCAAGCCATTGTTCTCTTTTCTTGGGTAGTCCCATAGCCTCTGTACTATAGTTTTCCTTTCTCTAGGGTTAGACTTTTCTTGCTTGAGGGTACGCTCAGACACATCATACTACCTGTTTCCTTATTTCTTTCCTTACTGGGCTATTTTCCCTGTTGGAGCCCTTGAGCTTATAGCCTCATGCTTTAAAACCAGAGTTGTAGCTTAGCTGATAATAATAATAATAATAATAATAATAATAATAATAATAATAATAATACCGACTAAATTATAATTATTGTTCATTCACGTACACAAATTTTGCTATGAAACATGATGAAATCCAGACGCAAACCTTGCAGAGTTTTCTTTGTTTACAGGAGGCAATAGCTATTCTGAAAACATTTTACAACTAACCTTTCATTGATTAATGGATCAGCAGTAAGTATGATATGATATCTGACGCTCAAACGTCAGATACAATCCTTAATAAGTAATTAGCATCGGGAATTATCAAATATAACAAATGGTTCGAGTAGAATAGGGATTTCAGTTTTAATCTTATATAGTTTTCTATTATTTGATTTAAGATGCAATTTCAACCATTTATATGAAAAAAAAAGAATAGATTATCATGGTGTTAAGAATCTAGTTGCATTAATGTTAGTTTTGATTTAGAAAATCTAACATATTTGAGTTACAACCAATCACAAACAAATGTTGTTATTCTCTTGGTAAATTACCATATATTCTCTATCATAATTGTTTCTTTCAAGAAGACAACAGAAGAAGATGGATGTGGCAGACATGAGAATGTTGAGATGAATGTGTGCGGTGACAAGAAGATATAGGATACGGAGTGAGGTAATTAGGGGTACCACAGGAGTTAGAAAACTATCAGATCAGATCCAAGAAAGTAGACTGAGGTGGTATGGTCATGTCATGAGAAGAGATGAACAGTATATTGGGAGGAGGGTGGTGGAAATGGAGGTACAGGGAACGAGAAGGAGAACGAGACCAAAGCAAAGGTGGATGGACTGTATCAAGGATGACCTTCGATCAAAGGGATTAACCGGTGATGAAGTGTGGGACAGAGGTAGATGGAGAAAGCTGACCAGAAACATCGACCCCACATAGAAGTGGGAAAAGATGTAGACAACGAAAAAGAAGAATTGTTTCCTTCGTGTATACTATATAGGAAGAAAACCATTGGGATTTGAAGTATTTCTATTAAAAAGAGGACGCATGTTCATATGTTAATGGGTTTCGTGACTTCATCCTAGATGCTGAGCATTATAAATTAAAAAATTTAAGAAATAAACAAAAAATGCATAATCCTTATTGTATTGCATTCTCAAAAAATGGAAAATTACGATTTATTACGATTGCAAGTTATATCCTAAATGAAACGGGTAAAACACATACTTGTCGCTATAAAAACAAATGCTGTCGTAAAAGTATTCGGTTATGGATATAAGAGTGAACCACTATACATTATTCAGCGCAGTC
>NC_090725.1:281621634-281634134 GCF_036898095.1 Palaemon carinicauda
ATATCAAATTCTCCAGTGAGACTTTAATTTTTAACTGGTTTGTTTTTTGATGATCCTTTTCTTGATCTGATTCACAAAAAACTATTAAATCGTCCAATATAAAAGGAATTTTCTTTCAATCCATTTTTTATGATTCTTTTCCTGATCTGATTCACTAGAGACTACCAAATCATTCAATATAATAGGAATTTTCTTTCAATCCATGAAAAGTGAAGTAGGTATTTCAACGCACTTCTCTTTGGAATGAAACATTTGCGTTGGAATGTATTTTCAATATATGGTAAAGTTTCCAATTTTGGAAACTGTGGTTAACGTTTCTTATTGAACCAAAATACATATTTATCTAAATATTTTTTTTACTACCGGTAGGGTTCAGCCTAAACTCAGTTCTTAACTGGACACACTATATTGAAGAAGAAGAATAATTGTTACTATTAATTCATAGCAATGCCAAAAGCTTAAAAAATCAAAATGTAGCAATAGAAACATGAGGAAATCGTCGTGAAAGTACTGTTTGATAAAACGCAATACTCATAGGCTTAAGTATCTCTATTGAACATATTAAGCATATCAAAGTTAATTAAAATTATTTGAAATAGTAGATTATTTGCAAATCAATTGCTGGTGAAAGATGAAATCAGCATGTACAGTATATGTAACGTACTCATGACACAGAAAATTATTACTCGGAACTTATTGAACATATATATATATATATATATATATATATATATATATATATATATATATATATATATATATATATATATATATATATATATATTCATATATATATATATATATATATATATATATACATATATATATATATATATATATATATATATATATATATATATATATATATATATATATATGAATATATATATATATAAATATGTAATGACTAGTTTACGTAAAATTAGGAAATCAAATCGACTGAAATTACATATAAAAATAAAGGCCATATATAAGTTTAGTAAGATCTGTATTACTGTGTGGACTTGAATCAAGTTTAAAGGTTTAAAGGTCGCTCATGAATGGCAGTGGCATTGCTATGGCAAGCAGGACAATGCCCTAGAGACTGACTATATATATATATATATATATATATATATATATATATATATATATATATATATATATATGATGAGCTCCCAAGCCTCCTCTTCACCCAAGCTAGGACCAGGGAGGACCAGGCAGTGGCTGTTGACGATTCAGCAGATAGACCTATAGGCTCCCCCAAAACCCCCAACCTTAGCTCACAAGGATGGTAAGGTTGCAGACACCAATGGCACTAACGAAACTGAGCGGGACTCGAAACCCTGACTGGAAAACACCAGACAGAGACGTTACCAATCAGGCCAAAACAATGAAACGCTCTCCAACAGATGTAGTAGATTTGAGAACAAAGCCCTCAGAAGAATATTTGAAGTTAAATAGCAGGACAGGATTAGAAAGGAAACTATAAGAGAAATTGCCTTAGTGCCATATGTTGATGAGATCATGTTGAAGGGTAGATGGAGATGGTTTCGGGCATGCGTTTCGCACTTCCCAAGAGAGATTAGTTCATCAAACGTTTAACTGGTCTCCATAAGGACTTTGAAGAGTTGGAAAAACCAGGTCTTACATGGCTCAGATCTATGAAGCCTGAAGTGAGAGATGATTAATGAAAAAGTATTGCATTAAAAGCTCAAGGTAGAGACGACTGGTTAAATCTAACCGAGGCCCTTTGCGTAAATAGTCACACGAGGAGATATACGCACACACGCGTGCACGCACACACTTGTATATATATATATATATATATATATATATATATATATATATATATATATATATATATATGTATATATATATATATATATATATATATATATATATATATATATATATATATATATGTATATATATATATATATATATATATAGTATATAAAACCAAACCAGTAAACTATTTAGCTTATGTAGATATCGATTAACCACGTATTAATGAACCTAAAATGTCGTGGATAGGATTCCTCGAGCCTTGGTTATGTCGTTTTACTGTACGGTCAGATAAATTATTATTGGGTTTGATGTTCAGAGATTTTATTTTGAAACGAAGCTCAAACGATCTTGCTTCAAATCAAATTTGCTTAGCTAATTCTTTAGACTCGCAGTTCTATTCCTCCTTTATTGGATTTTGTGAAATTTAAAATGTCATTAAGCACAAAATGTCATTATAGATTGCATCACTATATTGGAATAATTTTCTATAACCGAAAATTTTAATTTTTAAGGCAAAGTAAATGTAAGATTATATTGCAAAGGATTTATATTACAGTCATGTTATTGACAATAGTTGCAAGACACTTTATGTTTCCTTGATGTATGTATAATGAAGTATATGTATAATATAAATTCTTTCATTGATATAAAGTAAAAAAGTAATCGAGAAAGAACACTTATAAGTATCAGAAGAAAATATAAAAAATCAGTTAACACTTTGATATGATGGCAAAAGTACAACTAACTTAATGAAGGTGTAGAAACGATACAAAGAGCGTTACACTGAAATATAATAAAGAAAATAATATATAACCAATTTGAATTCAGTGTGTGACATGTGGCGCAAGTATCATATAAATGATATTAACATTAAAGTTATTTTTTCTGTACTTCGTTCTCATTCATGTTCCACGATTCATAATTATTATTATTATTACTTGCTAAGATACAAGCCTTGTTGGAAAAGTATGATGCTATAAACTCGAGGGCTCCAACAGCGTAAATAGCTCTTTGAGGGAAGGAAATAAGAAAAATAAGAACACTACAAGATAAGTAATTAACGATTAAAATTAGATATTTTAAGAACAGTAATAATGTTAAAGTAAATCTTTCATATATAGACTATAAAAACGTAGAAAAAAGAAAAGAAAACAATCGAAAGAGAAATAAGATAGAATAATGTGCCCGATTGTAACCTTAAGCACAAGACAGTGAAAGACCATGGTACAGAGGCTATGGCACTACCCAAGACTAGAGAACAATTGTTTGATTTTGGAGTGTCCTCCTGGAAGAGCTGCTTACCACGGCTAAAGAGTCTGTTCTACCTTTACCAAGAGTCAAGTAGCCACTGAACAATTACATTGCAATAGTTATTCCATTGAGCTAGTATTCTTTTTGTTTGGTATAAAACAACCAGTTAATGAGTGGAATAATTATGAACTATTTTTCATGGTCCTTTCCTAATTTGGCAAATCTACGTGTTAAGTAGATTTTTTATTATATCATCACTTCAAATAATGCTGATTTGTATTTTTTCTTTAAACAAAACAGTAGTTTAAGAAGAATACACATATTTAGATCAGATCATAAGCCTGAAGTTTTTTTTTTCCTCAAAAAAAAAAAAAAAAAAAAAAAAAAAATCCATTGAAATGTATGTAATAAAAAATGTGTGGAAACCAAAACCCCAATATAAAAGGCTAAACAATAGATCATTTTGGTAAAAACAATGATTTTATTGTCAGGGAGGTTGCAAAAATAACAAGAGTCAGTGTATCAGAAACCGATTGAACTGTTGTATTCTGTTGTCGCAATTAAAACCAATCGCTACCCATTTTAAGTGTTTGTGTTTAAATCGCCCTATCTGTTTGTCTGTCTCTTATATACACACACAACATAAAACGAATTATTCCGTGATCTCTATACAGGAAACATCGTTAATAATTGCCATGAAAGTAATATATATCTTTGCAAAAAATGAAATGGAATGGAAACTGCGAAAATATTGTTGTTTTCCAAAATCGTCTAGTCTTCCAGTTTGTGTTATTCATATATTTTATAGCATATGTTCCTTTAGTTTGTGTTATTCATATATTTTATAGCATATGTTCCTTTAGTTTGTGTTATTCATATATTTTATAGCATATGTCCCTTTAGAGGCTTGTAATGGTATAACCTCTAAAGCATATTGTTGCTAAAAACTTAATAAGTTTTCAAGGTCTCTCTCTCTCTCTCTCTCTCTCTCTCTCTCTCTCTCTCTCTCTCTCCTTACACACAAGCTATAGTCTTAAAATGTTTTGGCCTTTAAACACACACTATAGTCCTAAGGTGTTCTGTGAAATGTAAAGGGCTTTAATAACAGAATGAATACGAACTATAGGCAGTATTTATGAATGCTTTTGTGTGTATGTGGACCTAGGAGGATTAATACTACTGTAGATGCCCTGCTTCAGAGTTCTTACCTTTATCTTTGAAGCCAGCTCAGTTAGCACCCGCTACCCCGTTGACTGGTAAACAAAAGGATCTTGGAACCATAGATGCTTACTGAGCTCGTGTATATTTTAAATGCTTTGGGTTAGAGGCTTATATATATATATATATATATATATATATATATATATATATATATATATATATATATATATATATATATATATATATGTGTGTGTGTGTGTGTGTGTGTGTGTGTGTTTATCATATTTTATTTCAAATAGGGATTATATTCATGGAGCGTATATGATAGAAAAATAGATTGTTAACTCACGGTATAAAGAAATGCTTCTGGGAACTTGATTTTTTTTTCTTTTAATTTCACCTTTATATTGTTTTCATTACAGTTAATCATTTACTGCCTCGTCTATACATAATTTTTGTCCTCATCATACCTTTCATGTAAAATTCATAAAAGTTTTATGACTCAGTTTATTAACATTTTAAAATTTCGAGAACAATAACATAGAAGAAAATCCACATACGAATCAATCTCTTACTCTGGAAGATGGTTTAAATAGGATTTGATTAAGCTCATAATAACACACAGCTGCCTGCCTTTTGGGAAGAATCAGTAACAACAGTTGTGAGATCAACAGAAGTTATGTTTAATTTTAACCCCTTTTCCGTTGTCCCGGTGTTTCCGTATGCAAACAACAAATATAAGTACCGTAGAACACTATGTACTGTACATTGCTTTATTAACACTGTTGTAATTATTTACAATCTTGCATCATAAAAACTAATAATTATTTACAAATATCATGAATAATAAATTTACAATTGTCGATGTAGTGGTTTGTGGACATCTTACATTATTTGATAAATTTTATTAGCTTACCTAAATATAGAAGCAACTTTTATGACTATACACATACATACATACACACACACATATACATATATATATATATATATATATATATATATATATATATATATATATATATATATATATATATATTATACACACACACACTTCAACTAGCCAATATATTGAAGAAGTTTTGAGAATGCTTATCTACTTTTCATTTGCTAGTGGCCTCCCTGGTGTCTGTAAAACGTTTCTCTGCATAGGAATAGTGTAAGCACAGGTAATTTTTAACTATTGCCTTAAAGAATAAGGCTATATTATTTTAAAATGGATCATTGTCAACAAATATTCTCTAGTTTAAAAGAAAAATTATTTTCGTAGTAATATTTCATAATACCACATAATTTTATTTTGAAATTTATTCTGCTAATGCGATGTCAGAATTTTCATTGATTGATATTGATTTTCTAAATTGTATCCCCCATCTCGGACACATTTCTAAAACAGGTTGTGAGGGATGAACCAAATACCCTTCATATTTCATTTTGATTAAACCTGGCAATACATTATTGTTATTGACTGTCAAACAATCTAAGCAGAATTCACAACGCAAGGATTTCTTCAATTTATGAACAATAAATCCTGCTATGTATTCCACGCTATTACTAGCACAAAGTGATTGGTGATAGGAACGTAAGTATAGTCTTCATTAATATCCCTTTCATCTAAATTACTGAGCCATTAAACTGTTCTTAGGAGAAGACGCATATATAACATCAATCGAGTTACGTAAATGAGCAACATTACTTGAACCATAGAAAATGGGTATGGATTCTACAGTACAAGCCAGCTAATACCACGGACGACATCCTGAATGTCGCTTTGAATACTAATTTTCTTATTAGCTGCAGAAGCTTGAGCGGAATTAGGGTTACCATTACATCGACACATTCTGATTATTTTACCCAAAAAATCTTAATATCATTATAGCTAATTTTATATATCAGTGAAAACTCCAAATACAAGTTATAAAGCAGTGAACTCCCGTTTTTCTGTTTGATTTTCAAATATGTTTTTTCCATCAGAGTCTTAAATACCTGACATGAGCTTTACCTTTAACTAAAAACTCTTTAAACAAACATGTATTTTTTTGGTTGTATTGGGCATTTAGTCATGACTGCAAAAATTTTTTGAATTATGGATTTCAAATAAATAATTGAATATCCTAAGATATTTGAATTTTCCCTTGTATACTTTGAACCTAACAAGATTGTTTTTTAAGCAATATTCCAAGGAGTTTGTAACGGATTAACAAATAAGGTGGGTAACAAGTTTAACATTCATTTTTTTCCTATTATAGCAGCTCAGGAAGGAACCATCGCTAATGAAAAGCACAAGAAAATAGTTACCGTTTATAAACTAAGGTCTGAATAGAACTGACTTCAATTTCCTGTACACTGTCGGCGATTAACTTGGGGATTTTGACTGGTAATCCTGGCTTCACTCGATCCGGGTCAGGGCTTCTTCTGTTATTTTTCTTCCAAGGTATGGAAAATGGGATGGTGATAAATTTATTTATTTAATGAATGGTTATTGTATTAACATCATTGACAAGATCAGAAATAGCTGATAACTGAATGGCTCTGTGATGTGAATTGGTCATGTTACAATTAATAATACATTGAACATCATGAGCAGCTGATGTTAATACAGTATTTTCCAAGGAATATGTCGTAAAATGAACTCTTCCATAATATCATATATTCAATGTCAATATGTTAGTTCTGATTCTCAGTTTGAGTGATGAAAATAAAAGCCAGATTTTCCTTTCCTACGGTCAAATTACCCCCTGGAAACTAAATATTTTCAAACCAATTAATGTGTCTCTGTGTAAAATTTCCTCCTACTCAATAATGTATATGTTACAAATCAATTATTCTCCAATAATTTTTGTGAGATTAAGACACCACCCTCTCGAACAAGAATTTCCTATCGTAAAAAAAACCTACATCTGGACAGCATCAAAGGGATATTGTAAATATGGAAAAATCAGATTGCAAAGACATCAGGATATACAAAGCGTATTTCGATTGTAATAAATCCTTTCAAAAGCATAATCTGCATAAGCTTTCTGCTTATCAAAGAATAAATAAATCAGATCAGCTGGAGTTTGTAACATAGTTTTTAGATGCAGGTTTTAGTTTAAAGGTATCATGGTGAAATATACACCAATACTGGAAATAAACACGATGAATATTTTAAATATTCATAAAATATTCTATAAAGAACAATTAACATATATTGAGAAATGTAATTCAATCGCCACTTAGTATCAATAAGAGACAGTCTTCGGAAAGGGGTAAAACCTGGATTCCGATGTACCACTGTATAATATGTATATACATATATATATATATATATATATATATATATATATATATATATATATATATATATATATATATATATATATACATACATACATATATATAGTACATGATTGTGTGCTAATTGCTTTCTTAATGGATTATTAGATATAATCACAATACTTTTAGCTTTATTGACTTCATTTTACAGTACTATTTTTTCGGATGATTAATGAAAAAAAGTTATTTTTTTCTGTTTCAGGATTACAGCATTTCTTGGAGAAGTTAGGTTATATAACACTTGGGCAATTTATTATTGAAATAGACATATCTTTAGTTCACTCGAACTTATACACTATACTAGTATGAGCTAATTATACCCATCGACTGAATCATATAGTATTTTATTACTTATTGATTTATACTTGAATAAAAATGCGGAACGTGCTATTCTAATAATACTATTTATATTTGTTATTTTAGTAGCCACATTATTCCTTTACTTTTTAAAACCTATCCACACTCTCCCTTGGATGTTATTATGTATATAAGCAAATATGCACAATTTAAGTAGCCTATATGAAACAAGTACAATCTGAGATTTCAGACCTTCGCCACTGAATATTGACAATACTTAACTAAAGTCTACGGACAGCTCATCCCAGTGTTCATATGGTAACCCTAGATGGTGAAAAGTGCAATGTTGATGTAAAATCGTGATTTTGAGCCTTATCACCTCCAAAATTACATGGTTTCTTCCATCGCATAATATTTATCTTTGGTTAAAATTTAGTGTAAATCCAATTAGTCAATTCTTTTAACGTAATATGTGAAAAAGTGTGAAAAATGCACATCTTGATCTTGATTCCGGATGAAAGAAAGTAAATGCGGATCTTAATTCCCGGATCCGGAACCGGATCATCTCCAAAAGTCAGTGGAGCCGATCATGGCCTAAGATCTACTAGTAGCTTTGGTGGAAATATCGTCGAGATCTGTAATTTCTTATCTTTAGAATGGTGAAGGATGCAAATCCGGATCTATACTCGGGATCCGAATCATCTCCAAAATTTAATGAGGTCGTCCATGAGGTAAGATCTATCTGCAGTGAAATTTTTTTTTTTGCTTAGTTTTGACGTAATCCTGCCCACATACAGAAAGACATACAGGCAACTAGATGAATTAAATAAGCCGACTTAACTCTATAACCTCCTTGGCGGAGATAATTAAGTTTTACATTTCCAAACCTGAACCCAAACCTGTGAATAACAGGGTAAAGTGAGTAAGTATTAATAGTCAATATGCAATCGACCACGAAATTATTATATAAGTTTTAATTAGACCATGATCTCAAGAAAATGATTCGAATATCACATTTCATGTATCGATAACATAAGTTTGTATGCTTAGTAAATTACTTATATAAGGATTCCATAACAAAAACATTAATGTACTTAATAAAACTATTACCACAAAGTCATTTGAAATACGCAGATTCTTTCGTTCATGGACAATTGTATTTCTGAATTATTGCGCCTCCTTCTCTGCCCCGCTGTTTGTCTTGGTGTTATTCTTAACTCCTTGAGTGTTGCTTCAATGTCAGTAGTGCTACCCCCCCCCCCTCTCTCTCTCTCTCTCTCTCTCTGAGGACGAAGAGGAAACAGAAGGGGAGTTTCACAAGCTATCAGCCAGTCTTTCACCAAATTTCACGCGGTTTACTTTAGAATCTCGCTGACGTTTCTCCAATCCCTGTTCCTCCACCCACTTTAGAAAGAAGAGTCTTTAAATGAATTGATAAAGTTACCTTTCTTATGTTTTTCATCTTATATATATATATATATATATATATATATATATATATATATATATATATATATATGTGTGTGTGTGTGTGTGTGTGTGTGTGTGTGTGTGTGTGTACTTTTATATATATACATATATATATGTATTTATACATATAATATATATATACAATATATGTATATATATATATATATATATATATATATATATATATATATATATATATATATGTATATATATATAATTTGTATATATATATAATAAACACAGGACTAGTCACACTTAGTTTCACATTATTATTATTATTACTTGCTTAAGGTACAACCCTAGCTGGAAAAGCAGGATGCTATAAGCCCATGGCCTCCAACAGGGAAAATAGCCCAGTGAGGAAAGGAAAAAATTAACAATAAGATAATTTAAGTTTTATAACATTAAAATAAACATTTCTTATATAAACTATAAAAACTAACAAAACAAGAGGAACAGAAATTTTATAACAGACTTTACTAGCATATTTATCAACATAAAGATACAGAGAAAACCAACACACCAACACAGAGCTAAGACCTCCAGGAAAGAAAAAAAAGATATCTGAGCCAATTGTATATAACATGATAGCGCGATGATTAGTAATTCTGTCTTCTCATCAGAATGTGTTGCTGGGAGGCTTTTCCTCGCCTTTCATTTCTCTCTCTCTCTCTCTCTCTCTCTCTCTCTCTCTCTCTCTCTCTCTCTCTCTCTCTCTCTCTCTCTCTCTCTCTCTCAAAACTACAATGACTTTCATAATCAGTTTAAACCGATCGTACCAACTTATTAGAATGTAAAATGTGAAAAAAAGAAAGAAAAGAAGTTAAGACATCTTAATTTCGCTGCCAAGTGAATATAGGTCTAGTTGAACTTGACTTTCACTAACATGTTTTGTTAGTTTATTTTTGGTATGTAATTATTTAGTAATATATATATATATATATATATATATATATATATATATATATATATATATATATATATATATATATATATATATATATATGTATATATATATACACACACACATATATATATATATATATATATATATATATATATATATATATACATATATATATATATATATATATATATATATATATATATATATATATATATATATATATGTATATATACAGTATATATATATATATGAATATTTAGATATATCTATATGTATAAATAAATATATATGTATATATATATTATACAGTATATATGTATATATATATATATATATATATATATATATATATATATATATATATATATATATATATATATATATATATATATATATCAGTAGTTATAACTGCCAAGTCTGTATCCCGTACAGACTATGACATAAGGAGATATATAAACTATCAAAAACGTAAATGTTATTTAACATATATTACCCCTTGAACCGTAAAAATGAATATTATTCTTGCAATGTGTTATTAGGTATAATCAATTCAACATCCTTTGCTTGGAATAATACTGCATTGGCAATGTAAAAAATGTAAAAAATTATTATTTTTAATAATTTAATATTTCATTTAGGAGAGAAAGCTGTGCTTTTAAACAGTAGTTACCCTAAACATAAGATTCAAGTTATCACGTATTTTCATATTTTTCATTAAAATAATAAAAAGCATTATTGTTTGCTTATGCATAACGGAAAAACTGCTTAGATAGGAATAAATGAAAAGCAAATTACGTAGCTTTGCATTATTCAGCTTTATATTCCTCTTTACAAAACTGGATATATGATGGAATACAAACATATTTTTGCTTAAGTATATAACTATAATTGAGGTCATGGAAAAAAAAAATTACAGAATAACACCAGTAATGAATAGAAATATTTTAAAAACTGTCAGGGAAGACGCAATAAATAGACAATAATGCTAATAACACAATGTGTAACACATTGACGCTAACATTAGAATAAAAAAGACTATGAGGCTTTTTCACTACAGAAAATACTAGTTTAAAAATATCCTTTACGAATATATTTATTTAGGTAACTAGCATTTTCAAATCAAATGGATTATAAGACTTTGTCACTACAGAAAATACTAGTTTTGGAATATTATTTACGAATATATTTATTTTTGGCTTAAATAGCAACTTTTCTAATGTCAGATGTAACCAAAAAAAAAAAAAAAAAAAAAAATCGGAATTCAAACCTTTTTTATGGTTGTCGCTGATGTTATTAATTTTAGTGTATTTATTTCTTTATTTTCTGATAATCATAACCTTTTATGTAAATTTCTTCATGATTTACGAAAGGATATACTATATTATTTCATGAATTATTTTTATTTTATCATACGGACTTGCAAAAGAATTCTACCATATTGATTTAAAAAAATAAAATATTCAAGTATACTATAGATATTCATTTATTTATATGATGTGATAACCTATAGTCAATTTTTTTTAGCGAGGCAGTTTTGCACCGACTCGCAGCGGTGCCCTTTTAGCTCGGAAAAGTTTCCTGATCGTTAATTGGTTGGACAAGATAATTCTAACCAATCAGCGATCAGGAAACTTTTCCGAGCTAAAAGGTCACCGCTGCGAGTCGGTGCAAATGCGTCTCATTAAACGAAATTGACTTTCTTTTTTATGGTGGAAATGTCTCTAAAGTACAATATTTGGCTCAAAAGCAGCGTTGCCAGTTTGGCCTTTTTTCAGGCCAAAAACATCTCAAATTAGGGCTTTTTAAAATTGGTTGGCCTTTAGTAATATGAAAAAAGGCGGGCCTTAAATACTATATATTTGGCCTTTTTCTACTAATGGGTCGGCCTTTTAGAGGTTCTGTTGATTAAAAGTTGGCCTTTTCTCATTTAGAAAACCTGGCAACCCTGCTCATTAGTATCACAATAATTATCCATTATTTCGTCCCAAAGATGGAGGATTGGCTGCAATATACACTACTTGCTGAATCATCATTACCCATTGCCTCTGAGGTGTATTTGTTGGATCGGTGGACCAATGTGAAAAGAAAAAAAAAACATAACTACATCCCATGTACGTCTGCCATTCATGCGTCACCTTTAAACCTCTCTCTCTCTCTCTCTCTCTCTCTCTCTCTCTCTCTCTCTCTCTCTCTCTCTCTCTCTCTCTCTCTCTCTCTCTCTCTATATATATATATATATATATATATATATATATATATATATATATATATGTATATATATATAAATCACATAGTTCTTATTTTCATATATTTGATAAGGATAATGATT